>NC_090071.1:622655-705155 GCF_038355195.1 Osmerus mordax | reverse complement strand
CTCTGCCCCTCCCACAGACCGGCTTTCTGCTTCATTTGACAGAAGATTTACACACACACACCTCAGCCTTTTATTAGGGCCATCTGTATGTATGTGTGTGTGTTTGTGTGTGTGTGTTGAGTGATGGGTTTGCATAATGTTATCTGCTCGTCACAGGGATTGAATCATGCACCGTCACCATCTGCTACATAACCCCCCTTCATCTGTGCCTACACACACACACACACACGTCGTTTGTGCAAATCCTCCCCACTTCCTTCGTGACGAGAGGATCCCTGCCAATTACCCATGTGCCCATATCCTTCTCTCACAACCCCCTGCTTTCCTCTCGCTCTCTCTGTCTCTCTCTCTCTCATTCTGACGCACACATGCACACGCACCGCACACACACGGTTCAAAAATAGAACAAAGGCACACACTCCCGCGCAGTGTGAAGACTCCAGCTTCTTCAGCAGAGGCGCACAAATGCTACAAAATAAATCTTGCAAGAGATTTAAAGAAACCCTGCTGCAGAGGATCTGTATGTGAGAGTGATAGAGGAGGTCAAAGGTCATCCGTCTCTCTCACCCAGGAATCAGGGTGGGGTGGCGTTAGGAAACGGCTCTCTCAGATCAGACAGAACTGATCTAGGATCAGCTTCCTCTGCACCCGACTCCGGCAACATGCACTGCTACAGTCTACAGCCTCATAGAACAACAGCTGATCTGAGGTCAGCTCAGCTGTGTCTGTAAATGCAGACCGTTCCTCGACTCCGACCACCAAAACACTGCTAGAGCCACGTGCTTCCCATCCTCGATGTTCTGTAGTACTCTGTATACTCTCGCTATTTGTGCGTCGCTTTGGATGAAAGTGTCTGCTAGCTGACTAGCGTGTAGCTTAGCCGGAGCAGAGCAGCTCTGGGCGGTTATGAGGATAAGATTTGGTGGAACCTCAGAAGAGGAAATGCTCCTCACGCCAAGCAGAGGCGTCGTCCAGAGTTCAGCACACAGCCTGGACTCATCCTGAGAGACAGGGAGGAGGGTGGGGCTGGGCCTGGACTCATCCTGAGAGACAGGGAGGAGGGTGGGGCTGACGCTGGATTCATTAACCACTCTGCTATTGTTAGAGACAGAAAGTCTTCTCTAGAACTGTGACAGGTCTCGGGGGGTCAGTATCTCTGATAAAACCGGTTTCAGTTTCACCTCAGTTGGAGCCTCGTGCATAAGACTTGTTTGGAGGTGACTCATGGATAAGACTCAGTGCAGGGAAGGGTTTACACAGTCAACACTGCCTAGGCACTGTCTGTGTGGAAAACAGGTGTCAATACCACAAAGAAGCACTTCAAGACTGCAGCTTATTGTTAGTGTTTATCTGTATGTACACAAATGAGTATGCCTGCATGAGATGGCGCCGATAAGAAATAAAAGCAGGTGGGTGGATGGTTTTCAGTGTGAAACAACTAAAGACAGTATACTTAACAAAAACGTCTCTGAGACAAAAAGAGAGAGACACATGGATAATGACCAAGCCCTTCTCTGCTGTGACGGAGAAAAGGTGTTCCTGCAGGGTGGGCTCTGACCAGGAACCAGTCAACAAGCCCTGCATTTCCTGAACAACTTACAAAGGTGCGACACAAGGTCTGGAATTTAACGTTGAGTAACGCTGTGCTCTAGTTCCATGTGGTTTGGCGCGCTGCCACAGAGATAACGTCTCTTTATAACACACGGAAACTACCCTGCTTATACCTGCACTAAACATGACTTTCTCTAACCCCACCCCACTCACACACTCTCTCTCACATTCACTCTCTCCTCTTTACCTCACATTCCCTCCCTCTCCCTCACATTCACTCTCTCTCTCACATTAATTCTCTCTCTCACATTTACTCTCTCCTCTTTACCTCACATTCCCTCCCTCTCCCTCACATTCACTCTCTCTCTCACATTAATTCTCTCTCTCACATTTACCTCACATTCCCTCCCTCTCTCTCGGGTAATGGTTGATCTTGATAGTATTTCCCTGTCCGGCTTCTCATTCACATACCGTTTGTCAGCAACTTAACAGGGGCCCAGACTATACTCCAGTTAATACTCTGTGTGAATGCTGTTAAAGTTTAACAAACGTGTACACACCTGCCACACACACACACACACACACACACACACACACACACACACACACACACACACACACACAGTAGTTAAACCAAACATCTTGAGATCTAATCATTTGAACAGAGCACAGCAGGTGTTCTGTCCAGAGAGGTTGAGGGTGAGGGGGAAATGACTCCTGGCTTTGCAGCCAGCCCTCAGCTTGGGTCTCTGGTTTCAGATTTGTGGGTTTGTGTGGGTGTGTGTTGTGTGAATGACTAAAGTGAGCAAGATGACCAGGAGATTTAAAACATTCCTTCTCTTGGTCTCCACCCTGATATCCTCACCTAAACTTTCTCCTCTCACGCCCTTCTCACTTCCTAAACGTTTTCAAACAATGGAAGTAGGCTTGTCTGCTGACGTGTGACTGATAACTTAGTGTGACCAGATGTCATCTTTTACCCGGGCAAGTCCTCTTTTCGAGAACCTGTGTCAGAGCCCAATGACCCAGGAACGACAAATACATGAGCTAAATATATAAACGTGACAAATATTGGCCAAACAATTTGCCGCCTAGTATTTGCCCCACACAGGTGTTGCAACTCGTGTTCGTTGAAAACAGCAAGACTCAGAAACTAGCGATTGCTTAATGGGATTTCAGTACCAGCAGACTCCACATTTTATTCCTCACGTCGCCATGAAATGAGGGAAACGTGGGGGTTAAGAGTCGAGGAGAGAGGTCTCTGTGTCTAAACAGAGACACAGAGAGCTAAACAGGTGACTAACAGGTTGTAGCCTATGCAAGACAGCTAATTGTTGTCGTGCTAACTAACAGATAACTGTTTGATTAGAAATAGGGAATTGTACAAGAGAAAGTACAACTAGAAGAACTAGCAACCACTTAAATATACGGGTTGCACTAGTTTATATAATTTTGTATAGCTTTGTGTGTGTGTGTGTGTGTGTGTGTGTGTGTGTGTGTGAGAGAGAGAGAAAGAGAGAGCATGAGAGAAAGCGTGTGTGTGTGCAGTCTTAGTTCCTCCTCCATTGATGTGTGGCCTTGAGATCGTTTCTCCTACGCAGTGCTGCCCTCTGGGCACTGCCCTCCAGGATGAACACACAGTCTCCCATCCACCACCCAACTACACCCACCTCCCCCCTCCATACCCATATCAGGAGGTGCTGTGTGTTTGCCACAGGGGTGGGGGAAGGGACTCCTACACTTCAGACTTGGGGCAACATCCCTTTATCACATGGCTGTGAGTGTGTTTGGGACAGCGAGAAAGAAAAGAGTAGTAGAAAGAGTAGAAAGAGAGAGTGTATTATTATTAAAGCCTTGCAGTTTCCAAACATCCATGTTGGAACATAACACAGATACACTTAATTTCAGACCAACGCCTTAATGCCCTTGGGTTAACTTCATCCGCAAACCACAACACAGGAGCCAGGCTAGCGCTAACACAGGAGCCAGGCTAGCGCTAACACAGGAGCCAGGCTAGCGCTAACACAGGAGCCAGGCTAGCCCTAACACAGGAGCCAGGCTAGCGCTAACACAGGAGCCAGGCTAGCGCTAACACAGGAGCCAGGCTAGCGCTAACACAGGAGCCAGGCTAGCCCTAACACAGGAGCCAGGCTAGCGCTAACACAGGAGCCAGGCTAGCCCTAACACAGGAGCCTGGCTAGCGCTAACACAGGAGCCAGGCTAGCCCTAACACAGGAGCCTGGCTAGCGCTAACACAGGAGCCAGGCTAGCCCTAACACAGGAGCCAGGCTAGCGCTAACACAGAAGCCAGGCTGGAATTTCCAGCTAAATGTGGCTTGCGTCCCCAGGGCTCTGGGTGGTGAGTCCCGACTCTCCCAGCTCCGTGGGCCCACGCTGACATACTGCCTGTGTGTGTGTGTGTGTGTGTAAACACCCAGCAGAAATGTCGGAGGGTAACCCAAGACTGACCCCCCCATCCCCACCCCTCCCCCTCCAAGCAGGGCTCAGCCACCCCGAGACTAGAAACAGAGTCAACGAGATGTTTATGTCCGCTACAGAACCACCGCTACAGAAGTCCATCTGATCCACTAAGCTGTCTTTTATATACGATGTTATACTCTACAGAAACGTTGACTATCATTTTCAGTTTCACGTCGGTTTAAAACGACCTGTTTACGTCAGGTGAGTTATAGTAGACTGCTCTGTGTGGTCCACCCACTGGCATGGTGATGGAGAGGGTGCCGACTGTGTGTGTGTGTGCAAGACACCGCAGCTCTTACAACCAGCAATAGGTCAGTCCTCACACACACACACACACACACACACAGTCTTATGAAACCAAACACACAGGTTAGCGCTGCAGTGAGCAGGCTTGACTAATCAATCCTCTTCACAGAGGGAGGCTGGTGTGTGAGCAGACCAGACTAGCAGCTTAGCTGGAGGGAGGGTTACATGGTTACAGTCACAAGCTCAAGTACTGGCAGCCTAAAGATAAAGAAAGCATTCGTGTTCATCAGCTTCATTCAAAATATATTCATCTAATATTCGAGTTGAAATTGATAAAACATTTCTTTTTTGGTCAAGAAATTGTGATTTTGTTTGGGTCACAATTATTGGCATCACCAGAAACGGTTAAAAGTATGTAATTTTCCGAGGCTCCCAACAGTGTGTGAATGTGCGCAAGTGATAAAGAGGTAAAGAGCGTCTGTAATGGTCTGGTATAATGGAGTGTTTCAGTTAGTTAGGAAGCAGGGAACTTCAGAGATCATTAGAGGCGGCGCTGTCTTTAGTTTTTAGAGGAGAGAGCTATGGAGGACGTTATTCACATGATGAGACAGAACACTCACAGACCGTCAAAGGAACTACAACACCCTGATTAGCATGGTTACATAATGTACCAAACTACCAAAATACTAAAAGGGGTCAAAACTTTACACAAAGGTTACATTAACTAAGGTAAACTTCACTGTGGTTTAGCGGTACAAGTTATGACACAAGTGGGGGAGGTTGGGCTTTCAGGAGTGAGTGGATGTTAACATTGATCTTGTTTTGGTGACACAACCTTCAACTGCCCCTTTACAACATCCCCTCACACACCTCACCCCTCACACCCCTCACCCCTCCACTCACCCCTCCACTCACCCCTCACACACCTCACCCCTCCCCTCACCCCTCACACACACCTCACCCCTCACACACCTCACCCCTCCACTCACCCCTCCCCTCACCCCTCACACACCTCCCCCATACGGGGCCTTCTTACACTTCAGTACTATTCTATACTGCCGTCGTTGCTCATAGTCCTACTTAACTGAAACAAGGTTTAAACATGTTCTTAGGTAACCACAAGGTTCCTTCCAGTACGGATGCGTATGTTCATGTAACCTTAATGTAGTCTTGCTGAAGGCGCTCCCTTCATCCCAGACACTCACCTATCCGGGCCACCTGGACCTTGACAGGGTTGGATGTCTTCTCTGCAGCTTGGTACCAGGACCCGGCCTCCCCGCTCCGGCTCCACGCCCTCACTCTGCAGGAGTACAGCCCAGCGTCCGAGCCCGTCACGCCCCTCACCACCAGGGAGAACTCCCCCTGGCCGCTTCGCTGCAGCCCCACCAGGGTGGAGCCGTTGGTCAGCATGCCGTCCCGGGACAGGCTGGCCACGCCGCGCCCGTCCACCAGCCACGACACCTCCAGCGCCAGACGGCTCAGGGAGTCGGACGTCACCTTGCAGGACAGGGTCAGCGTGTCGTCCACGTTGAGGGCGGTGTCGGAGAGGGCGGACACCACCAGGGACTGGGCTGGAAGAGGGGAGAGAGGGAGAGACATGGCAGCCATTCAGGGAGAGTTGTTGATGTTATTGTGAAAGTGTTCACATCGTCTCTCCCTGTGGCTGTGTGACATACAGCTGAACAGGGGAGCAGTGTGACGTAGTGGGGCTAAACAGGGGAGCAGGGGAGCTGTGTGACGTAGTGGGGCTGAACAGGGGAGCAGGGGAGCTGTGTGACGTAGTGGGGCTGAACAGGGGAGCAGGGGAGCTGTGTGACGTAGTGGGGCTGAACAGGGGAGCTGTGTGACGTAGTGGGGCTGAACAGGGGAGCAGGGGAGCTGTGTGACGTAGTGGGGCTGAACAGGGGAGCTGTGTGACGTAGTGGGGATGAACAGGGGAGCAGAGGAGCTGTGTGACGTAGTGGGGCTGAACAGGGGAGCAGGGGAGCTGTGTGACGTAGTGGGGATGAACAGGGGAGCTGTGTGACGTAGTGGGGCTGAACAGGGGAGCAGGGGAGCTGTGTGACGTAGTGGGGCTGAACAGGGGAGCTGTGTGACGTAGTGGGGATGAACAGGGGAGCTGTGTGACGTAGTGGGGATGAACAGGGGAGCAGGGGAGCTGTGTGACGTAGTGGGGCTGAACAGGGGAGCAGGGGAGCTGTGTGACGTAGTGGGGATGAACAGGGGAGCAGGGGAGCTGTGTGACGTAGTGGGGCTGAACAGGGGAGCAGGGGAGCTGTGTGACGTAGTGGGGCTGAACAGGGGAGCTGTGTGACGTAGTGGGGCTGAACGGGGGGCTGTGTGACGTAGTGGAGCTGAACAGGGGAGCAGGGGAGCTGTGTGACGTAGGGGAGCTGAGCACTCACAGATTTATTTTGGTTGAGATGGAGTGTCAATATAAGACGGCTTTCTAGCAAATTTGAGATCCCCAAAACACGAGAGAAAGACAGTGTGTGTGTGTGAGAGAGAGAGAGAGAGATACGTTATGGGATGACAGAATGAAGAACCACCCAGAATGAAGGGGAATTAACAATCAAATAAAAACTTGATTAAAAATGTCACATCAAAAGCCAACAGTGTGTAGACCCAAAGAAAGAGTGATCTGATTCATTAATGAACCAATATCAAACATCTAGCAATTAGAAAGTATAAATACAATTGTAGAATGTAGAAGTTACAATGTATAAAAAGGTATATAATATGATCTATAGAACAGTAGAACAGCTACAGATATGATTTTATAGGACAGATATTATTCTATACAACAGCTACAGATAACAGTAGAATAGCTACAGATTGGATTTCTCATGATTGGACAGCATGAGTGTGTGTGACTATTAATACCTGCATGTTTGCAAAAGAAAACCATGGCAAATCTCCCTGTTTGACGTGTCCAATCCTCTTTGCTTGAGTCTCTCAGTCAATAAGGGCTCCTCTTGGCTACACTGCACTTAGATACGGACACTTCTAGAGGCCCGAGTTATAACTCTCTGTCTCTTTCTTTTCTTCTCTCTCTCGCTCTCCCTTGCACTCTCTTTCATTCCCTCTCTCTGGATCTGGTAACTAAGAGTATCCCCAGCAACAGCATAACAACTACACTTCAAACCTGTGAGTGTGTATATGAGTGTGTGTGTGTGTGTGTGTGTGTGAGAGTGTGTGTGTGCTCCTGGTGCTTGTGTGAGGGTCTTCCTGGGCAGGAGAGACAGAGCTGACATACAGCTTGAGGTCAAGATCCTCTCCAGTCGGCACACAGACAGTGTTGTTAGGGTAGAATCATTTGAACCTCAAAGAAACTACTCCAGCTACCACCCCTTCAACACCCCCCCCTCTCTCACCAGTGGGCGTGACGCTCACAGCCCCCCCCTCTCTCACCAGTGGGCGTGACGCTCACAGCCCCCCCCCTCTCTCACCAATGGGCGTGACGCTCACAGCCCCCATCTCTCCGCTCTTCTCCAGGATGTTCCTCCACTTCCCCTGCTCCGTGGTCCACTGCCTCCCCACACACTTGTACAGCCCTGCATCCGACGCCGTTGCCCCGGAAATCATTAATCCGAACACCCCCTCCCCACGGGGAACCAATCGAATTCCTCCGTCTGAGTAGCGCTGAACGTATCCGGCCCCGGTGGTGACTCCTCCCCCTGGGCCGAAGGTCAGAATCTCCTCAAATGGGCTGGCTCCTCTCTGTAGCAACCAGGTGACGGACAGGTAGGTGGGGAGAGTGAGCTGGCGAGTGACATTGCAGGACAGGGAGATGGACCCGCCCTCGAGGACGATGGGCGTGGCCGGCCTTGGGGAAACCTGGAGGGTGGCAGGGATCACTGCAGAGAGGGGGAGGGACCTGGTTAACACACATACTACACACACACACATTATATCCATAACACACATACTACACACACACACACACATTATATCCATAACACACATACTACACACACACACACATTATATCCATAACACACATACTACACACACACACATTATATCCATAACACACGTACACACACACACACACATCACACGGACAAACTCATGTTACGTCTTCTGTTTTATCCAAGAGCAGCACCCCCCCCTCCTTCACGCCCTCCCTCCCTCCTTCAAAGTCCAAAACGACTTACAAGGACTGACAGACCAGCACATGATCCGTAACCAGGAGTGTGCAGTTCCAACCATATTCCAATGGAACCAACAAACCGTCTCCTACACGCTCTCCATTTCTGTGGAAGCTGTGTATCTTATTATCTTTAAATATCTCTCTCTCTCCCCATGTTGCCAACCTGTGTTATTTACTGGGATAAACTGTTATAAAGAGCCCAGGGAAGCATGACTGTGTCCCAAAGTTGAACAAGCCCACTCATCCTGTCATCATGTCAACATGAGAGCAGACTGCTGCTGTTTACTTCAGTCTGAACAAGCTGCACACAAAACTCCCAGTAACCAGCTCTGTATGATGACACACCCTGACAGTACGTCAGAAGAGATTAGTCAGGACACGCCTCAGAGACACGCCCACTCTCTCCCCACCCCCTACCTGTGAGCTGGACCTCTGCCTCGTAGACGCCGCTCATGACGGAGTCTGTGCTCGGGGTTTTGCAGATGTAGGTGCCGCTGTCTGACGACCTCACTTTCTTTATCCTCAGCTCCACCGCATTGTCCTCCAGCCTCACCACGGAGACGTCGCCGCTGGCGATGCGGCCCCTTAGCGACGCGTCCGAGTAATCGCGGTCAAAGGTGGAGATGACCTTTACTGCATCCGCCTCACCCTCCTTTAAGTCCCAATCAAAGTCCTGCTCTCGGGGCCCCTCGTACTCGATGACGTCACAGCGGATGGATGTGGGCTCGCCCGCCACGCGGATCAGGGGGGCGCTGGACACGGACACCAGCCGGGCCCCACACACACCTGCAGGGGTACAGGACACAGTCTTAACCTGGGGGACCAGGAGACACACAGACACACAGACACACAGACACACAGACACACAGACACACAGCCTCTGAGCAGCACTTCAGATCTGAACCAGATCTCATTACAGGCGTCCTACTGTATATGTCCCTTCCAAACACTGCCCATGCCTGCGGCAAGTGTGTGTGAGTGAGTGAGTGAGTGAGTGTGAGACCGTGAGATGACATCAGTGTATGGGTCTTCCAGCATTCCAGTGGAGACCAACCTCTTCTGCAAACGCAAAAACGTAGTCTCAGTCATCTACAGTGATGGGTCCTGTAGTCTCAGTCATCTACAGTGATGGGTCCTGTAGTCTCAGTCATCTACAGTGATGGGTCCTGTAGTCTCAGTCATCTACAGTGATGGGTCCTGTAGTCTCAGTCATCTACAGTGATGGGTCCTTGAGTCCTTCCCTTACACAGACCTGACAGACCAGCTCCAGCTTTCTGACACGGCAGTGGAGAGAGAGAGAGAACATGCTAGAACAGAGAGAATACGCTACAGAGAAAAATAACACGCTAGACCAGCCTCTCTGGAGGGTCTGTTCTCTGCACGCTCCTAAAATGGAACCTGTTAAGACAAGCAGAGGAACAGGCAGAGCAGCGAGCTCCAGTCCCCACACACACACACACACTCTCACTCACAGCAAAAAGGCTTGCTTGAACAAGAACAGGGAAGGCAGAACACACCAGCTGTGGTGTACACACCAGCATGCTGAAACTAACACACAGCACACACACACCTAATCACCCCATCCTCCACATCAGTTGGCAGGAGGACACTGATGAGAGCTAGTGGCAGTCTTCTCCTGCCCCTCACTAAGCCTCATTACCAAGCTTTCCCCTGCCACTGGCTACACGCCACAGCCAGCTCCAGTAAACAGCCTCCTCACGGGTTGAGGAGGCTGTTTACTGGAGCTCCAGGCCTGATTGTCCTCTCACAGCCATGCTGGGAACACTGAGCAGACGACCTGGAAACAGGCTAGCATAGCAGCGATGGAACAGTCTGGAGAGCAAGGCCTTCTCCAGGGTTCAGGTCGCTCCCGAACGGTGGTTTCCTCTGACAGGAGGGCCAGCAGGACGTAGTACGATGAACGCTGACAAGCTCTCCTAGATCTTTGCTTTTCCAAAATCGTCTTACCTGAACCTATCCAGGGCTACCCACTGCTAACCGAACATGGTTCAGTGCTGAGCTGCAGAATGCAGGATCCCGCTCCCTCACCCAGACTGGAGACATGCTGTTGACGGTGTTCATTTGATCATCCAACATTGCAATCATTTAGGCAGCCTCCCCCCCCCCACCACCACCCGGAAGCGTTTAATGACGCACAGAGAAAGAGTTATCCACTGATAAACATACATACTCTTTCTACTACGCTTTGATCTGTGTGCTGTAGTCGTTAGAACAGCGCTGGATGATTACATCCGAATGCTTTTTGAAACCATGAAGGTCTGGAGCCCATTATTTCAATTCCCCCTACTGATCAATGGGATGGATATAGCCTACGTATCTGACAATGAAATTGTTAGGACCAAAAACCGGAATTAACTGGACTGATGTCACATCTGTTAATCTTAACCTTTCAGAAGAATTTTCGTTTCACTTAATGGGTGTTCGCCCTCTTGGCAAGCAATTATCGGTCGTGGTCATTCATTAACGACCAAAGATTGACCGTGATTAATCTAGGGAGAAGGACTGGGATTGTGACCGGACCCATCACGGATCAAACAAGCCAGGGGGGAGGGGAGAGGAGTGGAGGGGGAGAGAAATTCCGAAATTGTCATACACAAATCCAAACGGACATATTCCCACGCCCATGACACCTCACCTGTAGGCTACTGAAAGAAACTCTTAACGGGGAAGTCAGACATCTGGGACGTCCGTTTCCACAAGTTCATAATGTTTGTAACCAAATGTTTGTCGATATTCATTATGAGAGTCCCTTCAATGTATGAGCGGTCAAATTATTTAATCAGCCTTTTGGTAATCTAAACGACTGTTCCAAATCAAAAATCTGACTCCGCAGTATAGCCTATACTTTCATGTCAATGTAAACTGTTTGGAAAATAGGTTGCAAACATTTTCTGTAAAATAATGACGAGTCTTTATATGTCGCTGTCTCACTTACCAATCGATACAAAGATAAGCAGAACGATGAAAGACGGACGTTCCATGTCGGCAGGTCGTGTAGCTGCCTGGCTAATCCTTTGTCACTGGAATCTGACGCGGGGTAAAGACCGCTTGGATCTGTGCAAAAGCTGATCCACCGGCGACTCCTCGGAGTTGGAAAAACGTGTACAATTGTCAGCGGCGTAAGATGAATGGTCAGATGTCCTCTAAGTGAACGTACTACGAGTTCAGCAGGAGCGATCCCAAGTGTTCGCATGATTCATCCTGAATGTCGTTTGTTAACGTTTTGTATTTTCGGAATGGAGAGTGGGAGGAGTGCCTGAAATGTAGGGAACTACGTCCGGAAGTTTTGGGGGTGATGGAGGAGGGGTATTGCGGCTGTGGGGCCTTCCAGTGGTCATCCAAAGGCTGGGAACGAGTTAATGAAAAAGGTGACTTGCAGTTTGTGGTACCGATGACCATAACATTGTTCATACCGTGCCTACCAGTTCATGCCACTGAGCAAATGTGACACAATCAAGACTATATAATGTAGATATCTGCAGGTGTGCTGGCGATCACATCAAGACTATCCTGTGGCCATGCAAGGGCTGCCTCGAGCACAGGTCCCTCCACACTGTATTTTTTATGGTTTTGAGATACTTAGTGTAATGTAGTATACTGGGAGATACTTAGTGTAATGTAGTATACTGGGAGATACTTAGTGTAATGTAGTATACTGGGAGATACTTAATGTAATGTAGTATACTGGGAGATACTTAGTGTAATGTAGTATACTGGGAGATACTTAGTGTAATGTAGTATACTGGAGGTGAGGTGCGTCTCCAACATTTAGACAGTCATGCTGAGGGTGGAAGTGCCTGGGGCCAACGTTCAGCTGGATGCAGTAACCAGTGGACTGGATCCAGTTACCAGTGGACTAGTAGCTCATATACAGGTAACTCACATAAACACAGCCATGTTATCAGGGTGGGGGTGGTTAAGGAATGGGAGGAAATGTTAGTGGTTTGGCTTCTACCAGGGTAAAAGGTTATGGTTCAAATGTAACTTTTGTTACTTAATCCAGGGGGCTGCATTCAGAAATCCTATTTTTATCCTGTGTGTGTGTGTGTGTGTGTTATGGGGGTGGGGGTAGGTTTCAGGGGAACAGAGTGTGTGTGTGTGTTATGGGGGTGGGGGTAGGTTTCAGGGGAACAGAGTGTGTGTGTGTGTGTGTTATGGGGGTGGGGGTAGGTTTCAGGGGAACAGAGTGTGTGTGTGTGTGTGTTATGGGGGTGGGGGTAGGTTTCAGGGGAACAGAGTGTGTGTGTGTGTGTGTTATGGGGGTGGGGGTAGGTTATGGGGGTGGGGGTAGGTTTCAGGGGAACAGAGTTGGCTGGTATCCAGAAGGTAGGTTCACACTAACTAACTGCTACTCACAGAATTTCTTTCCTGCACAAAATGAAGCAGCATCACATCCTTGATGGCCCTTTTCTCATTACCCTAATATGGCAGATATGATTATGTGTACACAGTTAATGTGACTGTAAATTAATAATACTATGTAATTCCAAGACTGTTCAGCAATATAGTGGAGGAAGGGACTGGAAAACAGTGGTTCCTATTTAAGTAATAATGAGGTTTTACTGTATCTGCTTGTAATTGTTTTGCTGTTGAATTCATGAAGGATATAGTGGGTGTGTATTCTGATGAATGAGGCAGAGCTATAATCTAGGGGGTCCTGTAATTGTGTTATCTATGATTGTTCTTCATGTTTTCATTGAGCTACTTTATGCTACATACCATGCAACCTGGATCCAAACGCCATCTAGTGGTTAAACTATGAACACCTTTAGATTGACTGAGCTGAAGTGTCTCTAGTATCTGCAGCATAGGAAGCACATCCTATGCACAATGACATATAACAACACACATCCTGTCACACAAAGAACTTTGTTTGTCAGTGTTTCTGTTCCACTTAACCTCAAGCGCTAAACCACAATCCTGGGCAGGAAGGTAAAATGGCAGTGTGCTGCATGTCAGTAGACAGAGATGAGAGTTTGAGATGTGCTTTCTTTACTGTGAATGTCAGCTGATTTTGCAGTTAGATCTCAATGTTTACGAGTCTTCATGTAATTAAAGATTATATGGTTTCTAATACATTTTACGGGAGGAGTTTGTACCATTTCTAGTCCGTGGGTACGATGTATAACTGAAGGACTGAGTATCTTTTTATTGAATCTTGTGCTAAACTACAACCATGGAGCGTTACTTGAAAAGGCGTTAAAGGAAATTAACTTTTTTCTTTCTCCCACATCCTCAACAAGCTTTCGGAGGGTCCAGAACACTGATCAAAGTGTAAAAACACATTTAAATTTCACCTACTGTCAGCAGAGCAATAGTTAAAATACTTTCAATCAAAGCAAACAACTCATTTCTAAAACAGGCTCAGATGACAACTCTAGTCTGAAGTAGTCTGAAGTCTGCGGCTACCAGAGGTGCTGCCCAACCTCTGTGCTTCTCATCTAAATACTTTCAGTCTCCCTCTGCTCCTCATCAGTGACCAGCAGAAGTGGGTCTCCTGATCTTAGCCTGTCTCCTCTCCTCCCTGCTGGTCCTCATCAGTAACCAGCAGAAGTGGGTCTCCTGATCTTAGCCTGTCTCCTCTCCTCCCTGCTGGTCCTCATGGAGGAAAAGACAATGACGAGAGGCCAGTTTACAGTTCCTCTCGCGTATGGAGGTGGTCTGTGGAGGGGTGGAGGTGGTCTGTGGAGGGGTGGAGGTGGTCTGTGGAGGGGTGGAGGTGGTCTGTGGAGGGGTGGAGGTGGTCTGTGGAGGGGTGGAGGTGGTCTGTGGAGGGGTGGAGGTGGTCTGTGGAGGGGTGGAGGTGGTCTGTGGAGGGGTGGAGGTGGTCTGTGGAGGGGTGGAGGTGGTCTGTGGAGGGGTGGAGGTGGTCTGTGGAGGGGTGGAGGTGGTCTGTGGAGGGGTGGAGGTGGTCAGTGGAGGGGTGGAGGTGGTCTGTGGAGGGGTGGAGGTGGTCAGTGGAGGGGTGGAGGTGGTCTGTGGAGGGGTGGAGGTGGTCTGTGGAGGGGTGGAGGTGGTCAGTGGAGGGGTGGAGGTGGTCTGTGGAGGGGTGGAGGTGGTCTGTGGAGGGGTGGAGGTGGTCTGTGGAGGGGTGGAGGTGGTCTGTGGAGGGGTGGAGGTGGTCTGTGGAGGGGTGGAGGTGGTCTGTGGAGGGGTGGAGGTGGTCTGTGGAGGGGTGGAGGTGGTCTGTGGAGGGGTGGAGGTGGTCTGTGGAGGGGTGGAGGTGGTCTGTGGAGGGGTGGAGGTGGTCAGTGGAGGGGTGGAGGTGGTCTGTGGAGGGGTGGAGGTGGTCTGTGGAGGGGTGGAGGTGGTCTGTGGAGGGGTGGAGGTGGTCAGTGGAGGGGTGGAGGTGGTCTGTGGAGGGGTGGAGGTGGTCAGTGGAGGGGTGGAGGTGGTCTGTGGAGGGGTGGAGGTGGTCTGTGGAGGGGTGGAGGTGGTCTGTGGAGGGGTGGAGGTGGTCAGTGGAGGGGTGGAGGTGGTCTGTGGAGGGGTGGAGGTGGTCTGTGGAGGGGTGGAGGTGGTCTGTGGAGGGGTGGAGGTGGTCAGTGGAGGGGTGGAGGTGGTCTGTGGAGGGGTGGAGGTGGTCTGTGGAGGGGTGGAGGTGGTCAGTGGTGGGGTGGAGGTGGTCAGTGGTGGGGTGGAGGTGGTCTGTGGAGGGGTGGAGGTGGTCAGTGGTGGGGTGGTCGGGGGCCAGATCTCCGGGGCTGGGGCAGCGGCGGGGGGCAATCCTCGTCTTCGTACTGCGGGGGCGGAGCAGGTCGCCCCCGGGCCTGGGCCCTGGGTTGAGCTGAGGCCTGCCGAGGTGCTCCCGTACTGGGCAGGGGCCGCGTGGTGTCCATGGGGGATTTTTGTTTGTGTGCTGGGTCCTTGTGGCGGGGCTGGGGCTGGGGCTGGGTCTGGGTCAGAGGAGCCAGCCTCAATTCAGCCTCCTCTGCGGAAGTAAATGAACAGATGAAATGCAGTTAAAATCACAGGTGGATGCTTTGTCAAATCAAACAAAACTTTACTTGTATAGCTCTTCTTACAATAATGTCATAGAGGACTTCACAGAGGCCCACAGATGAGCCCCAGTAGCCAGCCTAAACCCTCACAGCTTTGTGGTGGACATGTTAGATGAGACAGTTAACTTCAAAAGCCAGCTCACAGATGTGTCAGGAGTGGTCTGCATTGTGTTGGTCCGGAAACGAAATATATCTTCACTTCAGATTTCAAGTTAACCCCAACAAAGATTGCAGTGGTTTCACCTAGTCTGTTGGTAGAATACAGGTATCTTACTGTGTCTGGATATATAACAATACAGCCTAGCCGTGCAGCCCTGGGACCAGCCCTACGTGGTGTTAAGATGTCTATTCAGCATACTTGTTTTGGACACGTCATGTCTGTGGTTTAACTATTTGGCATTAAGACGCACTTGGTACCCGTCCAGCAAATGATTGGTCTACGTGGCGTGTTCTGCTCTGTGTGTTTCTACGTTTTGAAACGCAGACCCCGGAACTTACCGTCCTCATGGCTCTTGCAGTGGTTGCGGTAGCAGCAGACAACAGTGATGATGATGAGCAGCAGGACGAATCCTCCGCCGCCGGCCAGGACGCTCACCGTCACCCAGAAAGGAAACCCAAGCAGAGTACCCGCTGCAGTGTGCAGGCAGTTAGACTGTGGCAGTGCACTCAGGTGTGTTCATGTTGCAGTTAGACTGTGGGCTCTGCCAGGCCTACCTTGGATACCTTCACAAGTAGACTTGACGCTGTCGCTAGTCTCGTTGCTGTACGTGTCATCGACGGTGCAGCTAAACGTGTCGTCCCTTTTCAGATCTTTTATTTTCATTACCAGAGTCGATGTCTTTTTCTCCCTCATGATAACTTTGTTTTTTCTCCATGTGAAGGTCACGCCTGACTGCTTCAGTTTGCAGCGGATGGTGACTGTGTCCGTGTCCTTTGTGGGACACTCAAACGTCACAGAAGGTTTGGGGACTCTGGCTGTGAAGAGACAAAATTTAGATTCTTTTCAGAAGCGACATCTTCTCAGTCTTGAGATGTTTCCTGCTGCTCATAGTGTTCGTTTCAAGAGGAACAAGTCAACAACATGTAAGAGAGTGATGTGGTGTGTTCTCATGGCAACACTTCACACCCTGCTGCTTCCTACAGGTGTACTTGGACATACAGTCTATAGGTCTAATACATAACAGTCTATAGGTCTAATACATAAGTCTATAGGTCTAATACATAACACAGTCTATAGGTCTAATACATAACACAGTCTATAGGTCTAATACATAACACAGTCTATAGGTCTAATGCATCACAGTCTTTAGGTCTAATACATAACAGTCTTTAGGTCTAATACATAACAGTCTTTAGGTCTAATACATAACACAGTCTATATGTCTAACACACACCCAGATGTTGGCAGTCTATAGGTCTACTTCCTACTCACGTTCCACACACAGTTTAATCTCCTGCTTTTTCACACTTAGCCCCTCGTCGAACACCTCTCCCACGTACGTTCCTGCATGTTTGTCTGCCAGCTGTCTGAGTACCAGAGCTCCTTTTTCGGTGATGTCCTCCCGCTTGCCTGGTTTGATTTTTCCAGACTTTCTTTTGAATATAAGTTTTGAATTGTGTTTCCATTCTATTTCAAACGTGACTGGAGCCGTTTCCTCACGCAGGAATAGCTCGTATTTATCAGTCCCATCTGCAACAGTCTGCGTACATACTGAAAGAAAATACAAATGTTTTATGTATCATTATGATCTGTCAGAAGTTAAAACTTGTTTAACTTATTTTGTTGCCAGTATCAGATGTGTTAACTAAAAATATTAAAGAGCCCCCCAAAATATTGTCTTGAAAAACATAATCTTAGGTCTTGAATGTAGTTTGTAGTTAAATCAGTTTGCGGGAGTTTTAACCTTAGAGCTGTCACGTTTTTAAGGACATTTTTCTTTACATTTCCTCAAATAAATACATAAAATCAGTTAACCACATCAGTTGTTTGTATTTACTGTTGCTTCACATAACATTTTACATTACTGCCTTGTAATAATTTTCCTTTATAATACATTTCTCAAACATGTTAAACAGTACAAGATTAACATAGAATTTACATGTGAGCCATAAATCTGAGCAGTCACATGTGAACAAGTCATCTGTAATAAAAAAATGAACTCAAACAGGATTTCTGGTTTACCTGCTGAAATAGTGACTGGAAGGACCAGGGACACCAGAGCTACCAGAGCCAGGAGACGAGACATCGTGCTTCTCTACGTGCTCTAATGATGAAGTGTTTCTCAGTACTCAAATTTGTTTCTTTTGTGTGTGTGTGTGCGTGTGTGTGTGTGCGTGCATGTGCACGCCAAGAGGAAATTATATACCGACAAGGAAACATTGGCTTATTGAGCCTTATTCTATATTGATCTATAAACTATATAGTTCTGTGACATTGGTAATTGGTGACACGTTTAGCATTTCTTACAAACATTTATGTAAGAATTGAAAAAGAAAAAGGAAGGTGATTTTGACAGTAAAATGTTTTCAGTTAAACCAGGACTCATGTGCCTGGTATTGGAGGTGGAACTGTAGAGCAATACTGACATCTAGTGAAAGCTGTTCTAACGTTTAAACAACCTTCTCCTTCACTTTCATATTTTTGTACAACACCGACAGGGAAACGGGGCCCCCCAAGAGTGCATGAAGATTTTTTTTTTTTTTTTACAATTTAGAACATGGTTTCTTCACTATTAAAATGCTCAAGATAAGCGTTTTAGAATTATCTTTTTATTTTTAAGAATAGTCAGGTTACCTCCTGTGGAGGGCGCTGTAAATTAACGTGTAGTTTACATAGTTATATTATCACTACATTTCCCAGTGTTCAAAGCGAGAATGTTTTGAGATTCCCCGTTTCCTACTTCCTTCAGCATGGCACCGTGTTACCCAATCAAGGAGGACAAACACACATTACTATTGGAACATTTTCTCCGATAACAGAGCACGAATATTGGGAATAATTCGCAAATGCTTGCAACGAAATGTATTCGCTTGTGCGCCTCGTGCGGCCGCTTAAGCTCCCGTATCAACCCAAACACGAAAGGAGGGATGCCGGTTGCAATGCGGTTGCCTGGTCAAGGATCCACACGTCGCCTCTCCGCTATGCCTTCCTCCATCTCACCTCGACGACACTGTCACGGTGGTTTAGATGATATACACCAGAATGCATCCGTTCAAAGATATATACGACAGCTCGTGGACGAATACGGAGATATCACAAAGAAGTTACAGTACACGTTTTTAAGCGACTCTGAAAGGAAAGAACTAAATCACAGACAGACGGAACTGTTGCCGGTGGAAAATGCATTCAGATGCACAGTAAATGCTTTGAAAGAGCTCGAGGAGATTACATCTCTGATTCAGAGTAAGCCGTGTGGTTCGCGTCCCGTTCTGTAGTATAGGCTTGTCATTGTACTCTATGACAACGGAGTTGGTTGGTGTTTCTTCCTGAACTGATGCAGCAGTTGTGTTGGCAGGTGCGCAAGGGGCCGGAGGGGAGGAGCGGGAGATGATCCCGCTCCTGGCAGAGGAGCACGCGCTCACCTCCCAGAGAATACACACTCTCAAACTAAACGTAAGGACATATGGCCCTTACATTTTACATTAGCATGTTATTCATTTCGCAGAGACTTTTATCCAAAGCAACATACAAATAATGAATAAAGCACAGCAGAAAATCAACTATCATAAGTGCAGAGTCAAACTGTATTTTCACCTAACATGGAAAAGCAAGACTCTAGATCATAGAGGTAAAGCGTGTTGGATGATTGTCATTGACTTGTGGTCTACGTTGTAGCTGATCCAGACCCTGGTTCCCCGGGACCCTCACGATGACTGCAGCTCCCTGCTGGAGGTGGTGTCAGGGCGGACCACAGGAGGTGGGGGCGCTGGGGGGTTATCCAACTGAACACTCCACTTGCCTCACACACACTAAGATATAACACACTGCACCTGCCTCACACACACACACACTAAGATATAACACTCCACCTGCCTCACACACACACACACACACTAAGATATAACACTGCACCTTCCTCACACACACACTGTAAGATATAACACACTCCAGCTACTCCCACTGTCATCTCACAGGAGACATCTGCCAGCAGTTCACTAAAGAGATGTTCGAGATGTACCAAGGCCTCGCCAGGTACCGCAACTGGGAGTTTGATGTTCTTAACTACACGCCTGCGGACTACGGTATGTCTGCGTGTGTGTATATCCTTCTGTATATGTCTGTGTGTGTCTGGTTGGAAAGCTAGCATACTGCAGCCAGACAGCTGCAGCTCCATGTCGCCCTCTGCAGGTGGGCTGCACCATGCGTCCGTGCGTGTGGCGGGGGAGGGCGTGTACCGCCGCCTGAAGATGGAGGGGGGAACTCACCGGGTGCAGAGGATCCCTGAGGTGGGCCTGTCCTCCAGGATGCAGCGCATTCACACAGGAACCATGACCGTCATCGTGCTGCCTCAGCCCAGCCAGGTACGATGCTACTGTAGGCCTTCCTGTATGTGCTTCCTGTTTGAGAATCTCACATTAGAAATCACTAAATAAACGGTTTTCCCTGCATGTAATCTATTTAATATACATATGACAACCCTTACAGTACCTAACTGTCTAACATCCCTGGTCGCCACGGTGACGCTGTGTTGCAGCTGGATGTGGTCATCGACCCGAGGGATCTGCGCATCGACACGTTCCGGTCAAAGGGGCCGGGGGGTCAGAGCGTCAACACGACAGACAGCGCTGTCCGCATCGTCCACCTGCCCACAGGTGACACCTCCACCCAGCACACACACACAAGTACCCTTGTCCGTGTGTGTGTGTGCTGTTCCTATTATCACCATCTCCAATAGAACTACCCCTCTCCTGATGCGCATCTCTTGTTAGAGAACACAGGTGTTTATGATAAGAACACAAGTGGCACTTTACCTAGTGCGTGTGTCGGGCAGGTATTATTGTTATTGTGTCCTTGACCCCTGACCCCAGGCGTGGCGGTGGAGTGCCAGCAGACACGCTCCCAGCTGCAGAACCGCAGCAGGGCCCTGCGCCTGCTGCAGGCCCGGCTGTACCAGGGCATGCTGGGTAAGGAGGCAGAGCAGAGGCACACTGCCAGGAAGCTGCAGGTGAGCCCCCTCTCTCCCACCTGCTGGGGGATGTTACCTTTAACCCTCGTGCTGCCTTCGGGTCACATGACCCAAAGGTTCATAACGAACCATCGTTGTGTTTACCCAATTTTACCCAATACAAAAACAAATAAAAATAATTTTCTTTTAACCATTCCAATGTGGGGGGTCTGAGACAGCCCGACAGTTAAAAGAAAATGCTTCACTTTGTTTTTGTATGAGGTAAATTTTTCGCAATATGACGGTGGGTCACAATGACTGATGGGTCAGAATGACCCGAAGATAACACAAGGGTTAACATGACATTCACTCACGAGAGGTTTTCACCCAAGTCAAATATAAATAGTGCAAGAAGAAGCCTTTTTCATCCCAGTGTGAACACACGTGGCAGCAGAACATCAAGGGTCAGAAGTGCAGAAACTGTATTTTGATTGTCAGAGTCAAGAAACCGTCTGTATTTACGAGGAATACTATCCCCTAATCCTAACCCTCCCTGTTAACCCTAACCCTCCCTGTTAACCCTAACCCTCCCTGTTAACCCTAACCCTCCCTGTTAACCCTAACCCTCCCTGTTAACCCTAACCCTCCCTGTTAATCCTAACCCTCCCTGTTAACCCTAACCCTGCCTGTTAACCCTAACCCTCCCTGTTAACCCTAACCCTGCCTGCTCTGATCGCCAGGTGGGTTCTCGCTCCCAGTCAGAGAGGATCAGAACCTACAACTTCAGCCAGGACCGTGTGACAGACCACCGGTCAGGACACCAGAGCCGGGACATCAAGGTAGTCAGGACCAGCCGTGCCATGCTTCACTTTATCTATTTTGAAGTAAGCAAGTCTCAGTTGATGGTTGAAATGCTGCAAAATGCTGTGCTAGCAGTTTTGGTTCAGGGTGTCACTCACTCTGTGGAAGTCGCTGACTCTGGATCTAGCAAAGGAGCCCCAAACCATCACTTTCAACCATCAACTGAGACTTGCTTACTTCGACCCGTGTTGCGCTGTGCTTGAAGCTGTTGTCCTGTGAGCCGCCTGTCACGCAAGCTGTTGACTTTCAGAAACTTGTCTTCTGATTCTGTTGTGGCTTTGGGTCTGCCAGACCTCTTCCTGTCAGTTTCCAAGTGCCTTTTGATGGTGTAGGAAACTGTACTCACTGTCACTTTGGCTTTCTTTGCAATTTGTATCTAAAGTACTAACCCCTTTGGTATGGAAGCAAATCAGTGACATGTTTTGAATTTAAAAAAGGCATTGAATACTTAATATTGAAATTTAAACACCATCGAATTCTCATGTGAATATATTTCAACGTAAAATACATTTCAGGTTGCTCAAATATGAGCCTAAAATATTCAAGCCAAGAAAATTAGGCGACAAAAATGTAGCCTAAAAATGTAGCTGAAAGAATTTGAGGCTTGGATTGAGGCTCGATTGCTCTACCTATCCTTGGTATCCCGGATGCTGCAATCTGAATTTAAATTTCATTTTTCGGCTCAAATTTGATAGGCTCAAGTTTTTTGGCTCAAATTTTTCGAAAGAGCCTTTCATAATTTACCACAAAACACACATACGAACGCCTTTGATAATTTACCACAAAACCCTTTGGTAATTTACACTAACCCAGTTTGTACTTTTTCCATCTCTGGCTGTGAGGGTGGAGTAATGTCTCCTCTGATGGTGCAGTGATGTCTCCTGTCTGGCAGGAGTTCATGTGCGGTGGGGAGGCCTTGGACGAGCTGATCTCAGACCTGCTGCAGCACGGAGAGAGGGAGGCCCTGCTGGAGCTGGTGGAGAGCTGCAGCCAGAGGCCCTCTGAACCCAGGCCCACTACACAGGAGGGTGACTAGCCTAGCCTAGCCAGAGGCCCTCTGAACCCAGGCCCACTACACAGGAGGGTGACTAGCCTAGCCTAGCCTAGCCAGAGGCCCTCTGAACCCAGGCCCACTACACAGGAGGGTGACTAGCCTAGCCAGAGGCCCTCTGAACCCAGGCCCACTACACAGGAGGGTGACTAGCCTAGCCAGAGGCCCTCTGAACCCAGGCCCACTACACAGGAGGGTGACTAGCCTAGCCAGAGGCCCTCTGAACCCAGGCCCACTACACAGGAGGGTGACTAGCCTAGCCAGACGCTAAAGGACACTATACCAACTGTTGGTCTGGAACAGTGGTTCTTAACCCTGTCCTCAAGGAACTCCTGTCCTGCATGTTTTAGTTGTTTCTTGGCTCCAACACACCTGATTGCAATGCATGGTCGTTATCAGGCTTCTACAGATCTAGATAACGACCCATTTATTAGAATCAGGTGTGTTGGAGCAGGGAAACATCTAGAACATGCAGGACAGGGTTACGAACCACTGTTCTGGAAGAATCTGGCCCTGGAAATAGCTACTGAGGCATCATGCTGCTGCTAACTTCATGTCCAGTAAGGTGAAGGCATGTCTGTTATACTGATATCAGGAATACACAGCCTGTGTCATGTATTTTGTAATAATGTAATAATATTTTGTAATTTGGATATAAATAATCCTGAAATAAAAACCAAAGCTCTGTGATGAAGTGTCCTGATTCAAACACAACTGAAATACTTGAATTGAATCGGTTTGTTACTACCGTGTCCGAGACAAACAACACAACATCTGAGTAACCGTGGATACACCAGCCACTCCAAAGTTTATTCAGTGACACTCGCAATCATACTGTAGAAAACACTGCACCCATGAACCTTCTGTTCCAAGATCTATATCAAACAGACCAAGGATGAGCGACCAGTCACCTCATGTAGGGAAACGTGACAAATACACATCAAACTGACGAGAGACATTAGTATTCAGGTAAAAAAATACACAAGAAAATCAGTGTCTTTATGAATGTTGTACACTCTGGTTAATATTCTAGATGAAGCCAATCTCTCGTCTGAACAATCAAGATATTACTTGATGAAGGGGAGACATACTAAGAATGTTTCCAGGACTGATTCTCTGCTGAACATGCAGCGTATGAGCAGGTCAAGTCGGTCACGTTCACAGCCAGGAACAGATTTACCTCCTGAGTCAGAGTTTATGTGTGAGTAGTCTCCCCTCCTGTAGTCCAGCCTACATCATCTGTCCAGGCGACACGTCTGTCTCAGTCGTCCGTGTCTCTCTGCCGGAGGCTCCGTGCTTTCCCGTTCTCCGGCTTCCTCTTCCTAAAGGAGGCGGGGCCCCCTTGGGCCCCGCCCCCTTGGGCCCCCAGGGAGGTGATGGTGCGCTCCTTGAACCGGGGTTTGGCCTCAGGGGGGCGGCCGGGGGCTGGGGGGCCCCCTGAGGCTGGTCCCCCCTCCACCTGAGGCAGCTGCAGGTCTACCTTCTCACTGCAGGGGAGAGACGGCTGGAGTCAGACCAGGTATGGGTACATGTCAGGGTTGCAGATTGTCTCACTGGGGTTAGGGTTAGGGGGTAGAGAATGTCTTACTAGAGGTTAAGGGTTACAGGGTAGAGGTTAGGGGTAGAGATGTTCTTACTAGGGGTTCTCTTCCACCTGGATCTGTTCCCAGGCTCCGTAGGGAGTAAGTGGCTTCCTGGGCTTCTTAGCAGGAGGGTCCTCCTTAGCAACAGGAGGGTTGTCCTTAGCCACAGCCTCTTTACCCTCTCCATCTCCCTCCTTACCGCCACCACCACCACCATCCTCCTCCTCTCCTCCACCCCCTCCAGACTCATTCTCCTCTTGTTTTTTCTGGGGAGAGACAGTCTGGTTAGTCCCGTCAACCTCTGGCAGGAGTCTTGAACCAGAGAGAGAGAGGACTCACCCTGAAGCTGACCTTGGGGATGCTGGTCTGTGTGGAGGCCCCTGCCCCTGCCGGCCTGGAGCTCTCCTCCCCCCCTGGGAGGGTCCCTGGCTGGGAGCCCGTCTCCTCCCCCTGGCCCTCCGGCTCTCCACGGCTCCCTGAACCTTCAGCGGGGAGGCCAGCTGGACGCTCCCAGCTGGATTCTGAGTGTGTGTGTGTATTGGAGAGAGAGGCAGGGGGATAGTAAAATGTGAGTAGATGAAACACATTTGAATAAAAGTCCATCTGAAAAGAGATGTAGTCTGGATATGAGCGTGTCTGACCTCCAGTCTGTGTGTTGTAGTAGTAGGTGTACCCGTCAGGACTCAGCGCCTCCATCCACACGCCTGGGGCCTGACTCACAGGAAACACATTGATGAAATGTTTGAATTTCAGGCTCCTCTAACCATTAATACAAGTATACGAGGTATAAATGAAAATTGTTTATGTACAGTATGTATCTAGTATAAAATAGACACACTACAAATGAATGAAAAATAATCTAGAAAAAAATATGAACGTATTGGCTGTGCTCTGCGGGTGTGTGTGTGTGTGTGTGTGTGGTGTGTGTGTGTGTGTGTGGTGTGTGTGTGTGTGTGGTGTGTGTGTGTGTGTGTGTGTGTGTGGTGTGGTGTGGTGTGTGTGTGGTGTGTGTGTGTGTGTGGTGTGTGTGTGTGGTGTGTGTGTGTGTGTGGTGTGTGTGTGTGTGTGGTGTGTGTGTGTGGTGTGTGTGTGTGTGTGGTGTGTGTGTGTGTGTGGTGTGTACCTCACTGTGGCCTGGCCGGGCAGTGGAGGCAGATCTTTCTTCCTGGAATCCCTGAGGCCTCTCCCATCCTGACTCTTAAAGGTGAACACAAACACACACACACAAACACACACACACACAATCAGAACAAGGCAGCACTGAGGCTTGCCATCTCCTCAGGACACACCACGTGTTCATGTTAACGGGCTGTGGAGAAACGAGCAGAGGCCCACTTATTTATCTTAAGGCCTCTTATTTTATTATTATTAATTGCCCATCGAGTTCTATGATCAAGGACTTAGTTGGCTATAAAAACAAATAATTGTGTTTCTGTGCCTGTTCGTACAGTATTAAACTAGTATTAATGCATCCAGTATTCCCGAGGAGCTGTGCTGTTGACACTCACCTCCAGTCAGTGTGTTGTAGTAGTACGTCATCCCGTCGTCTGAGCGGGCCTCCACCCATGCCTGACCCTCCAGCTGGGCCTGGCCCTCCACCCATGCCTGACCCTCCAGCTGGGCCTGGCCCTCCACCCATGCCTGACCCTCCAGCTGGGCCTGGCCCTCCGGACGGCGGGCTTTCCCAGCACGCTTCTCCTTCCTGTTCTTTGGACCTGGGGGTTTAGTCTGGGCTGGGGCCTTGGTCTGGGCTGGGGCCTTGGTCTGGGCTGGGGCCTTGGTCTGGGCTGGGGCCTTGGTCTGGGCCGGGGCCTTGGTCTGGGCCGGGGGTCCTGTACAAGACACACAAACACAATAGAGACCATAAAGGATGACTACATAGACCTGCAGCACTATAGACTCTACAGTACAACATTGATGTACCGAGTAGTTATGAAGCTCTGCCCAAGCCTGATAATGACCATTCATTTGAATGATCTCCTCCCAGCCTCTAGTGGTATAGAGGTATATGTTATAGATCTACCTGCGTCTCCTCCCAGCCTCTAGTGGTATAGAGGTATATGTTATAGATCTACCTGCGTCTCCTCCCAGCCTCTAGTGGTATAGAGGTATATGTTATAGATCTACCTGCGTCTCCTCCCAGCCTCTAGTGGTATAGAGGTATATGTTATAGATCTACCTGCGTCTCCTCCCAGCCTCTAGTGGTATAGAGGTATATGTTATAGATCTACCTGCGTCTCCTCCCAGCCTCTAGTGGTATAGAGGTATATGTTATAGATCTACCTGCGTCTCCTCCCAGCCTCTAGTGGTATAGAGGTATATGTTATAGATCTACCTGCGTCTCCTCCCAGCCTCCTCATGTCCTCCTCATAGGCCTTCTGTGCAGCCTCCTCCATGGCTGCAAACTCTTTAGACATGCGATCCTCCTGCTTCGCTTTGTCAAGGCTCCTCTTCTTAATCTGCAGATGAGGGGAGGGAGAGGGACAGAGGAGGCCAGATGTATCACTGACCAATAGAACGACAGCCTGAGAGCTGCGATCCTGCTGATCCCAAACCTAGTAGACAAACTGGGAATGTATCACATCCACACTCTACTGATCATTCAGTGTATCTAAGTTGCTATTCAACTGCCATCTCTGCAATGTCTAGGATGTGGATATAATATTTGTATCCTGAAATGAAATGAAGAGCGGAATATATGTGAATACAACACGACAGTAGCACACACCTCTGCAATTTTGAGCTCAACATTTTCTTTGTGGTTCTTCCCTCTTTCGTGGAAGTCAACACTCTGCATCGAGACAGAAACACAAGAGCGCGTGTTGTCATCGAGACAGAAAAAAGAGCGCGTGTAATCATCGGGACAGGCGGCTCATCCTTCAGGTAGCAAAATAATTATTATTCGTTTGACCACAAAGCCTGTAAACGATATGATGGATCATTTTCGTGGAAAGCTGAGTAGAAAAAGACCAATCACAAATGTTTCACGTTACTCACAGGTTTGTTGTCAGCTATCCAACATTTGCAGTACTGGCAAAATTTCTTCGGCTGGGATTTCCAATAATCAGCCCTGAAAAATAAAACAACATAATGGGATAATAACACGACAATCAAAAATAGAGAAACACCTTTGATCTGACAAACCGCTTTACCATTAACCCAAACTGACTAGCTTAGTGAACGGACGCAGCACACAGTCGTTTGTTTTATAGCTGACTAGTAGTAACTAAATCGTTAGTTTTACAACGAGGGCTGATTAGTCCAGCTAGAGAACTCCATACTCACATTGTTGATTTTGATTAGATAAAATGTGATAAAAGAAACCTTGGAACATCTAATAAACACTTCTGTTAACAACATGAACCCTTTGTCCATTTATGATGACGTAAATTGTATGGGCCGGTTAAAAGAGGTAGCGATGGATACGTCACCCTCGCAGATACAGACAAATTGTTGCACTCAAATTTTTGCTTTTAAATATCGTGAATGGAAAAAAAAGAAAAATAACACAGTGAGGATAATGCTGATAAAAAATAGTGAAAACTCAATGTTTTATGCTATTATTATTTAGAAAAAGATAAATTCTCTGACATCTTAAGACCTCCCATATGGTCTAGCGGTTAGGATTCCTGGTTTTCACCCAGGCGGCCCGGGTTCGACTCCCGGTATGGGAACAGACCTTTTGACGTTGTAACGTGTGGTTGGGATTATTCAGACAACTTTACTGTGACCGTAATATTTAGAAACACGTTATTTCCCTTAATCGTTTAAAGGCCATAGAAACCAGCTAAAATAATACTAAAATAAGACTAATGAATGATGTATTTTAGGTGTTAGAAAATAATCAGCGAATTAATATCCAAGTAAATAATCTCCATTGTTTCATTCAAAGCCTTTTAATTGTGCTACATAAAATAAAACATTAAAAAGTAGGCTTCCATACAAGATACAAGTGAAATTATTAAATAATCTTTATTCAAGTTGCTTTGAGATCATATACACTCTTTCAATTAAATAGTTACAAAAAGTGTTGGGGTGAGATTCTGAAATGTGGCATAAACTAATCTAAGTAGCCTGTTTTTTTTAACACCCATAACCCTTTCAAACACAATGTGATCAAATGCTACAAGTATTCATCATAATTCATCTATTCAGTGCTCCTCAAACCAAGAACAGAACCTGTAATCACAAATCAAATAAAAACTCTGAACATTAATTTTACTGGTGCAACAATTACAAATATTCCATACACTATTAAATTTTTGTCGTTTAAAAAGTGTAACAATTCAAAACAACTTAGTCACGTGTGTTAGTCAGACATTTTGTAAACACGCTCTTATTTGGTTTCAGAGCTTCATATTGAAAACCCAGAATATTGCATCAATAAGCATTTCCACAATGCTCCTTCATATTTAATATGGTATTAGTAACAAATATATATTTGTTTGTTTGTTTGTATATACAAACACAAATCTAGTTAATAAAAATTCAACCTAATACGCCCCGATAACAGGGAGAGATTTAGTTTTAGCAGCATCTTACTGCTTCTCCCCCAGGAGAAAGCATCGTTATTAATCCGTTTAAGTAGTAAAGAACATCTGAGCTGGAGCCCAGTAAGAACAGGTCTAAGGTCAGCTGGAGCCCAGAGGGAGTATTGCACAACATTGCACCAAGGAGCAGACCTAGTGTGCAGGCTGCATTAAACAGCTGTGGAATGAACACAGACAAGAACACACACCCAAACACACACACACACACACACACACACACACACACACCCTCACACACTGCCTGTAAATAGGTGCTATGTCCAGATCCCAGACCTGCACCACACCTGAGACAGTGTTTAGCACCTTGTCTTTCCTCCTGTTTGTCCTGAAGTGTCTCACAGTCCTTCTCCTCTCCTCTGGGACACCAGTCTGGCAGGTCGACACCCTGAGGCGCAGAGGGGGCTAACCCTGACCCCAACCCCAGCAGGGGGGGCATCCCCTGGGTGTCAGTAGCAGCCGTCTCTCCAGCTCCTGTCTGGAAGCGCACTCAAGGCCGACAGGTTCTTGGGAGGCGTCAGTAAACTGGACATGAACACAAAACGCAGTCAGCCAACACAGTCAGTACCAAACACAGTCAGTACCAAACACAGTCAGTACCAAACGCAGTCACCCAACACAGTCAGTACCAAACACAGTCAGTACCAAACGCAGTCAGTACCAAACGCAGTCAGTACCAAACGCAGTCACCCAACACAGTCAGTACCAAACACAGTCACCCAACACAGTCAGTACCAAACGCAGTCAGCCAACACAGTCAGTACCAAACACAGTCACCCAACACAGTCAGTACCAAACACAGTCACCCAACACAGTCAGTACCAAACACAGTCACCAAACACAGATCATAGACAGTCTCACTCTGAACATAACCCTGGTGATCAGACCCCCTTTAACCCTTGTGATGAACCATTGTTGTGTTCCGACAATTTGACCCAACACAAAAACAAATATAAAGCATTTTCTTTTAACCTTCGCAATGTGGGGGGTCTGAGACAGCCCAACGGTTAAAAGAAAAAGCTTCACTTTGTTTTTGTATGCGGTAAAGTTGTCGCAATACGACGGTGGGTCACAATGACTGATGGGTCATAATGACCCGAAGATAACACAAGGGTTAAATAATGATAATAATACGTGTTCATATAGCAGAGATGTGGGATGTGGTTACTTTGCACTGTGGCTGGGTAATACAGACCATTCTATAGCGCCTCTAACCAACAACCCTACAGCATGAGCTACACTGTATACACACTATCTGTATTTTGCTTTGGATAAAAGTGTCGGAAAAAATATGAAAATGTAAAATGTGCATTTTGTGGCCTACCTGCGTGCTGGTTGGCTGGTCCTGCTGCGGGAGGCGGAGCCTACGAAGGAGGCGGGGCGTGGCAGGGAGCTACGAGGGGGCGTGGCCTTGTTAGGGATCAGAGACTGCAGGCTGGTGGAGGTTGGCATGGCAACGGAACCCTTGACGGTGGGGCTGACGTACGCCGTCGCTTTGAGGGGTTGCCGCGACAACGCCCCGAAGTTGACAACGCTCTGGGCGAGGGATGCTGCCACACACACACACACACACACACACACACACACATTACTGCTCTGTGGAGTAGATAGGAAACAGCTCTATGTAGAGGTCTTTAGGTGGCGCTGTGCCTTCAGTACAGTACAGTATCCACTATGTAAAGCTATGCCATCAGTACAGTAGCCACTAGGTGGTGCTGTGATAGTTTAGCCTTGTATCTGTGAGCTGTTTACTTAATATGGTGTTTGTTTGTTACATGTGACAATCCAGGGGGAAGGGGAGGGACTCACTGCAGGCCTGCAGTCGGGCGAGCCCATTGGACGAGTCAAAGCTCTGACTATTCCTGAGCTGGGAAGGAGAGCACGTGTGATTGGCTGGGTTGGGCACACTTGGCATGCTGGGAACTCTGACCAGGCTGGGCATGCTCCGACGCAGCTTATCTAAACAGGAACACACACACAGGAAAATCAGAATTCTGCATGAATGTAACATTTCAAGTTATCCTTTTAGTTCTCCCTTGTTAGCTCTGCCCCTAAGCCTCCAGATATCCTCTACAGTCTACATAGATCTATATCTACTGGATATCTTTATGTGTATATCTGCTGAGAGGACCCTGGCTGCTCTAGGAACATGGAGGTCATTGAGGACAGTTGTCAAACGTTGCGTTAATATATACAGAAGATAAACATTTAGAGAGAGATATCATATTTCAGTTCTAAAAGAAACATATAGGCCTTCAATGACCATGAGCAGAAGCTTGGGCCTTTCCTGCTCACCTGACCCAGGCCTGAAGGCCTGCAGCTGGGGTGTGCAGGGGCTGGAGGGGGGGCTGGGCTGGGAGGACCCGGAAGAGGGACACTGGGGGCTGGAGATGCTTCTGCGCCAGTCTCGGAGGCTGGAGAACGTGTGGGAGTGGGGAAGGCCAGGCTTCCGGGACCCCCGTTCCTCCTGCTCCTCTCCCTGCTGGTGGGGCTCCCCCTGCTGGTGGGGCTCCCCCTGCAGGTGGGGCTCCCCCTGCAGGTGGGGCTCTCCCTGCTGGCTTAACTGGAAGCAGAAACTGGAGCTGCTCCGAGTGATTGAGGTGGAGGCATAGTCCTGACGGAGACCTGGGGGAGGGGGGTACGAGCGCCCACACACACACACACACACACACACACACACACACACCACACACACACACACACAGGCAAACACCACACACACACAGGCAAACACACACACACCAACCATGCACACAGTTAGTGTCACCTCCTGGGGTTAATAAAGCTGAAGTAACGATGAGCTTGGAGGTCTTGTGAGCAACAAAAAAAAAGTTTAAACAATGTAGTAGTGAGTTAAACAGTAGTTAACATGTAATCAAATAAAAGGTCATGTTAGGAAGGGCAGAACAGAGAAACAGTCAGAGAACAACTTCCTTTAAGTTCAGAAGCCCTGAAACCAAACCACCTGCACACTATGGATATCTGAATGTTCTGGACAGGTAGACAATGACATCATCATCACCCCCACCACAGCTCTCACACCTGTCAGACATCAATCAGCTGGAGCTGAGAGCAGGTCGCTGTTCCTGCTCAACACAGACCAGTCCTCAACTCTGGAACACAGTCAGAGTGGCTCTAGTAGCTACTTATGATCTCAGACAGAGAGAGAGGGAGGGAGACCAGAGAGAGACCAGGGTTGCTATGGTTATAGGGGACTCACTCTCCTCCTGCAGGCGAGCCATCACCTGGACATCAGTCAGGTCCTGCAGCTTGTAACCCAGGGAGACGCAGTCTGCCTCCTGCTCAGCGCTCAGACCACCTGCACACACGCGCACACACACACACACACACACACAGAGACACACTCAGAACACTAGCATTATGGAATTTTGTATGACAAAAGAGGAGGAGAGGGCAGAGCCGGGAGGGTCAGGGATCTTACTGGTGGGGTGAGTGAGGAAGGAGGGAGTTCTCTCAGGATCCTTCACCATGGGACTCAGGGAGGTGAGGAGGAGGGGGTGGAGATGGGAGGGCACTGAGGGGAAACAATGCTTCACACTTCAACCATCATTGAATAATGAACCTCCATCGTGTGACCAGCATGGTTGAAACTTTTTAGCAGTATCCTAGCATGCTATCTCAACTCAAACAGGCTGCCTAGGATACAGATTATATCAGGCCGTTTTTTGTGAACAGAGGTAGAGGGACAAAAAAACAGAAAACAAATTATCCCTGCATGAAATGATTCTTCCTGCATGTTGAGGGGACTGGTATGAGTAACCAGACCAAGTTTCGTGCATGTGGAACCTAATAATATGGATATGTCTGCTCTTGATGTCTGCCTGAACTGACATGCGCCAACTCACAGCACTAAGGAGAACCCTGGATATCTGTGTTTCAACATCATTTTAATCTACTCTTGATGTATGACTGTCTCTGGAGGAGAGAGACATTTTTATCTGATATAATTAGAACTGATCTGTAAACTCAGTTCAAGTGGTAACAAGCAACCAGTGTGAATGGTATTCATGATTATGTCCATGTGATCATACAAAATAATCCCAGTAGTGGATTATGTTAACCCTCTAGCACATGTCAGCAGGGCTGTGTTTGTGTGTGAGGCAGGGCGCGGTGGATGAGGCACTGATGGGGGAAACAAGGGTGCTCATATCTGACCTCTCTCTCACACACACGCACTGCAGTCAGTGCTCTCTGACTCACGTACACTTACCTCACTCTAGAGTCATAAAGCAGCGCTGAGCAACAACATCTGCTGTACACACACACACACACACACATCTGTGTTCAGACTGAGACACTGGGCTGCATTCACACACACAGCTCAATCCAACTCATCCCAGACCGGCACCAGGAACAGCATCACTCTCTCTCACACACACACACACTCATACACATATGCACACACACTCATACGCATATGCGCACACACACACTCTCACTCATGCATGCACACTTGCACAAACCTCATCAGCGATTGTCAGAGAGAGAAGATGTACTAGAGGACAAACACAAGCAGAGTAAACACGAAGGAGGAAGAACCCTCAGAGAGGGTTAGGGTCACAGAGATCATTAATACACAGCTGCTAAAAGAAGCACATAATATCCCTTTATACGGTGTGAGCGTGTGTACACAGTGTGTGTGTGTATACAGTGTGTGTGTGTGTGTACACACAGTGTGTGTGTGTGTGAGTATACAGTGTGTGTGTGTGGGTGAGTATACAGTGTGTGTGTGTACACAGTGTGTGTGTGTGTGTGAGAGACAGAGGGTGCTGGGTCTAACCCTGTCAGGGAAAAGCAAAGCTGCTTGGCATCAAGGAACAACACAGTCCTTTCATGTACAGACGGTTACCATGGCGACCGGACCTGGTAGTGGTAGAGGGAGGAGGTGGAGAGGGAGGAGAGAAGGTAGAGAGGGAGGAGGGGAGGTAGAGAGGGAGGAGAGGAGGTAGAGAGGGGAGGTGGGGGCTGTCTAAAGACCGAGACAGTGTTGTGTCATGTGATGTGACTGTGTCTGGCAGGTAGATCATGTCCTTCCCCCAGCTGTCTAAAATAGACAGGAGTTGGACAGTTATACCTCACTAATCCTGTCAGATGGTTACACCACCTCAGTCACCTGCCCTGTCAGCACTCTCCTCTTTCTCTCCTCTTTCTCTCTTCGTCTCTCTCCCTCTTCTTCTCACTCCCTCCCTTTTCTTTCTCAAGCTCTGACTGTACTTGATCATCTCACTTTCATCTCACCTCCAGTTTAAAGATGTTCCATGAGTTACTTGAAACCAAACTACTCGTCTTCAAGCATCAGTTGGGGTGTCTCCCTAGCTCTTTCAGCAGAGTCAGAAAACCTGCTTTTGTTCCAGACCAGGCCCATGGTGTTAGCGTGCTTAGGTTAGCTAGTTAACCAGCTGGATGGAGGTGTTCATCACAGGTGTCATCACATCACTAGTAAGTATCACTTCCTCCCTCACTTGCTTAGAAATATCAAGTCACGCACACATACACACCTTACACTCGTTTAAATGATTGGACATCCTGTTCTAGGTGTACAGGTCAGTTGTGAGTATACAGGTGTGCCCAGGTGTACAGGTGTGTCCAGGTGTGCCCAGGTGTACAGGTGTGTCAAGGTGTACAGGTGTGCCCAGGTGTGTGCTCGTACCTGGGGCCTGCCTGAGACACTGGGAGCGTCTGGAAGCCTCCCCCTCCCCTCTGAGCCCGTCCAGCACCTGCCTGCACCACTGCAGGGGAGACAACAGGGGGCGCTGCCACGGCCTGGCCCTAGCTGACACATACAACCTGCAGGGAGGGGGGAGAGGAGGTGAGAGGTAGGGGAGGGATGTGAGGTGACTGCCAGGATCTGTCCAAACCAAACAGCATGTTTACATGTTCATGTTGTTTCTCAGAGTGGTGACTGACTATGACTGTGATGGCGACTGTGGCCTCTATAAAGTTAGTTCCTGTGCCGCTGCTTTTGAATAAGACTGTTTCATCAGACTTCTAAACGGCTCGTGTGCTCACTCACAGGCTCAATCACGTGGTGTGGTTATAAGCTCACGCACTTGTAGCTTCAAAAGGTTTTTTTTTTTAACTGAACGCCAATTAGTAAACACTGGAAATAAAACACTGATTGCAGATGGTAGTCCATCTTAGAAATTCGATGAATTAACTACAAATGTCATGTTTCACTTGTAACAGGGATGAGTAGCTACAAAAACAATATTTAGGACAACCTTACCAGGAATCGTCAGACTTGTCAAGGGAGAACATGGAGTCCAGATCCAGCAGCGCCACCTCGTCCAGAACCGTGGGCTCGCCCTCACCGCCCTGAGCTTCAACCGCGGCATCTGCAGCGGAATGCGAAAGAAAATACTGGAAAGAATCGTCTGCCGGGCAGAAGGAGGACCGGCACAGCAGGGCGGTCAGCGGGCTGGGGAGACGGTACCCCCCCGGGACGGGTCTGCTGTCTAGTATGCAGGCTGGTGAGGTGGTTTGGATACGGGGGCTCGTGGAGCAACCGTTCACCGCGCTCGCCCTAAGCTGCTCGTTTTGCTTCTCTAGTTTCCGAACGAGCTGCTGCAACTTCACCACCTCGAGCTCTGCGTTAAAGGCGTTGCTGTTGCAGTCGACATCAGTCATCATCTGAAGGGTTAGCCCCGCAGCATCCATCAAGTATGACTGGAATAATAAATATTAGATTTTTCTCACTGAAATGGAGGACGGGGTAAACTACCCTCCGTGACTCTCACTGTGATTTCGGTATCAGTAATTCGGTTGTAAGCTGGTGCCTCGCGTCCTCATGTGCCAATCAACAGCATGCCGTACAATCGTCCAATCAGATACTAGGACATCTCCATTTCCCAAACAGTGCAATTTGCGAGTTCTTCCGTTATCAGGTGAGCAACAGGATTAGGCGGATCCATTTTTATTTGTATTAGTGTGGCACCATTTTTAAATACCAGAATTCCTCTGTATTTTACACACACCTAATAGGTATTCCGTTGACCGGAAAAGGGCTGTACATGTGTGGGCGGAGTAATCTTGTTAAGATCTGACTGGAAAACTTTTTAATCTACGACGCTGAGCGGCAAGACGGCGCAATAACAAACCTGACGAATGTAAACGTTTATTTTTACCAAACGTAAAAATGAAATTCAGATAAACTGTCGCCACCCCGTGGTTAACGTTTCCTTCCCAGGAGTCTAGTTTGTCTGTAGACAGCAAAGCCTATATCACGTGAACAAACGTTCTTACCGGCTTTTCAGCACCTGGACAGCGCTCGTGTCCAACACGGCAAGAACGTTTCTAGTCACAAACAGTTGAGGAAGGATGGAAGCATCTCGAAAAGCTTCTTACTGGTTTTATTTAGTGCCGTTCATGTTGGCCATAAAACAGAACAAGCAACTCCAGCATTCTTTGAAAAACAGTATTTTATTTTTTAACACGTGTAAGCGGCCGCCTTTCTTTGTAGTATAGCGCCCTCATGTGGCGGCGGAAGCACATTACAACATGTGAGATGTCACATGACAGACGGGTGCACGCAGGTACGTCTCACTTCAGCCACGTGTTTGACAAAGCAAAACATTTATTATGGACGTTTCAATGAACTGTCTTCTTAAATTTTCCATCAGCACAGGTGATGATCATCAGTAATGGTCTGTAGATCCAGTCTTGTTAAGACATTTCATTGTTCAGTCTATTTCTGTTACTGAGAATCTTGTTGTTTTCACTCCTCCTCCTTCAGCGTTTGTTCCAGGTGAACTTCCTGCGAGCTCCTTCCTGTCCTGGCTTCTTCCTCTCCCTCACTCTGGGGTCAGGGGTCAGCAGCCCGGCTGCCAGGCAACAGGGGGGAGGTTGCCCAGGGAGAAAAGAGACAGAAACGTGAAAACCAAAACAAATCCAACTGAAGCATCATTTCTGTATTTAGGGTTTTCAACCTTGTGATTCTGTCTCACTAAACCAATTTATTGTATATCTTTATTTTATATTATTCTACTTCATACTAGATATGCATATCTAGTATGAATCTTGTGTTCTTCTAGTCTATTTGTCTGCACTGATAGGGGAGTGATTGTGTCCTTGTGCAAGGCACTTCACCCTACTTGCCTCAGGGGAATGTCCCTGTACTTACTGTAAGTCGCTCTGGATAAGAGCGTCTGCTAAATGACTAAATGTGAGAGTGCTCACCTTGTCTCATGTTCTCCACCTGGCCTTCAGACAGGAAGTGCTCACCTTGTCTCATGTTCTCCACCTGGCCCTGGGACAGGAAGCTGAGCAGAGCACGGGACAGGGCCAGACGCAGCGCCCCTGCTTGGCTGGAGTGGCCGCCCCCGGCAACGCTGCAGCGCACGTTGAAGCGCCCCAACACCCCCGTGAAGACGAGAGGGAACATCAGCTGTTCTCTGGGGAGGGGGGAAAGGAGGGGGGAGGGGCCAGGGTTACAGCCACACAAGAGTGACTTCTGACTCAGCAAGAATCAGAAAGACAAGCTTATACTTACTAGTGTTTGTGTGCCTCGTGTTGTGTGTGTGTCATGTCCTGTGTGTGTGTCTTGGGTTGTGTGTGTGTGTCTAGTGTATGTTTCAGCATCCCAGGCTGAAAGACCTGTGCTGACACTGTCAAACATCACCCTTCTTGTCCAATTAGTCCTGCACTGGGCTGAAGTGACAGCACACACTCGCTCACCTGTGTAATTACCTCCTCTAGCAGATTATACAACCAGAGCTCTCAACACTGCTGTTGGAACCACAACAAGACTTGCATCTTAGAGTGGGAGAATGGCACACACAGGATACACACACACACGCACACACACACACACACAGGATACACACACACACACACACACACACAGGATACACACACACACACAGGATACACACGCACACACAGGATACACACACACACACACAGGATACACACGCACACACAGGATACACACGCACACACAGGATACACACACACACACAGGATACACACACACACACAGGATACACACGCACACACAGGATACACACACAGGATACACACGCACACACAGGATACACACGCACACACAGGATACACACGCACACACAGGATACACACACCATGCTACCCCAGCGTACCGGTCCTGCAGGACAGTGAAGTAGTGGTGACAGAGGGAGCCGTTGATGATGACATCACCGGAGCCTCTGTCTGTCAGCACCACCGAGCCCGTCGCTGACTTCCTCCTTCCTGAAATACAGGAAATTATGTATTCAGTCTGGGTCACAATACTGTTGTGTGTGTGTGTACCCTCAGCAGTGCTGTATGAGTGTGTGTGTACCCTCAGCAGTGCTGTATGAGTGTGTGTGTACCCTCAGCAGTGCTGTATGAGTGTGTGTGTACCCTCAGCAGTGCTGTATGAGTGTGTGTGTACCCTCAGCAGTGCTGTATGAGTGTGTGTGTACCCTCAGCAGTGCTGTATGAGTGTGTGTGTACCCTCAGCAGTGCTGTATGAGTGTGTGTGTACCCTCAGCAGTGCTGTATGAGTGTGTGTGTACCCTCAGCAGTGCTGTATGAGTGTGTACCCTCAGCAGTGCTGTATGAGTGTGTGTGTACCCTCAGCAGTGCTGTATGAGTGTGTGTGTACCCTCAGCAGTGCTGTATGAGTGGCCCTGCTCGTCCACCTGCAGGGGGGGTACTTCCTGTCTGCTGGACTGGACCTCCAGGCGTCGGCGCAGGCTAAGCAGGAAGTCCTCCTCACCGCTGCTGCCTCTCTCCTGCAAACGCATCACCAGCTGCAGGAAACGCTGGTACTAGAGACACACACACACACACAGGGACACACAGACAGACATGGACACAAAGACAGACAGGGACACACACACACACAGGGACACACATGTCATTGCCTGGACGCAGCCTAAACTGCTTCTTTCCTTCATTTCTGCTTGACGATACCATCTAGTGGTGACAGTGTAAAGCTAGCAGGAGTGTAAAGCTAGCAGGAGTGTAAAGCTAGCAGGTGTGTAAAGCTAGCAGGAGTGTAAAGCTAGCAGGTGTGTAAAGCTAGCAGGAGTGTAAAGTGTAGGGGGTTAAATATTGGCCAAACAACCTAAGCTAATTCTCCTATGGTTTAAAGGAAGATTGGAAACTGAACAGTGTATCAGCATGAACCAAATAATGCCAATACAAATAGAATTACAGTTATTTGACTATGGGTTGAATCAGAGCAAGAATTGTCAAAGTAAGGTTAAAATGAAATACGCATTTAATAACATTGCAAAGCAGAGTTAGCAGCAGTGTTCTTACATCGTAGTCAGAGATGGTCTCCACCAGCAGCTCCTCCAGCTCTTCCTTAAACAGCCACCTGCTACCGCCCAGAGAGCTGTCAACACACACACACACTTTTAGTCAAGACACACACCCCTGCCACCTTCCCCTACACACAGACAGGATGCCAGCGCAAACCTCCCAAACACACACTCGTTGTCACTCACCTTTTTTTGGATGGTTCTGGAAGCAGACTCCTGGCCCTCAGGCGATCCTGCTGCTTCTCTGCAGCCAGCACCCTGGCAAAGGTGTCCTACACACACACACACACACACACACGCACGCTTTTGTTTGTTATGGAGGGAGATGCCATATCTGTCCCCATTCCTGGCTGGATTTAATTAGGTGGGGAAATTGAATTGAGGTAGGTGCTGGAGTTGCAACATACAACACACCCTGCCCCCCCCCCCCCTCCCTCCCTCCCGTAGCCGCCCCCCCCCCCCCCCCCCCCACCTCACCTCACCCCATCCCCCCCCCCACCCCCCCCCCCCCCCACCCCCCTGAGGCTGGGGGGAAAGGCTGGGGGCTGGCAGACAATGACAGAAACAGACAGAGAGAGGCAGGCAGACAGAGGCAGACAGAGAGAGGCAGGCAGAGAGAGGCAGGCAGACAGAGAGAGGCAGGCAGACAGAGGCAGGCAGGGGCAGACAAAGAGAGGCAGACAGAGAGAGGCAGGCAGAGAGAGGCAGGCAGAGGAAAACAAAGACAGGCAGGAGGAGAGAGGCAGGCAGACAGAGGCAGACAGAGAGCGGCAGGCAGAGAGAGGCAGACAGACAAAGGCAGGCATGCGGGTCACGTCCCTGAGCCACAGTCCTGGGTGTGAGAACCCATTTCCCCGTCAATTATTCCCCAGATGTTTAATTCCTTCCTGATAGAGGCCTCTAATCCACTACCACTCCACCACGAAAGCAAACATCAAGAAAAAAAGCAATTTTCATCACAGAAAAGGGTAATAGAAAATCTGAAAAAGGAGGAGGAATGGAGGAGGGCGGGGGTGGGGTGGGGGTCATGCTACACTAGCCTGACAACATGGCAGAACGCCATGCTGTGGCCAGCTCGTACAAGACGCCAGCCACAGAGAACAGATCTAGTTTGAATGATGTGTGTGTGAGAGTGTGTGTGTGAGTGTGAGAGAGTGTGTGTGTGAGAAGGATGACAGAAGAAGTAAGGAGGGGTGAGGGGTAAAGAGAGGGAGGAGGAGAGAGAGGGGTGAGAGGAGAGAGAGGGAGGAGGAGAGAGAGGCAGCCAGAACCAAACATATTTAAACCAACAGCAGGGGGCACACTGCTGCAGGGCACATGGGAGGCCTACTGAGGAGATGCCCAAGGTCAACCAAGAGTGAAAACAGAGGATGGGAGGAGTGAATGTAGTCAAGAGAAGGAGAGGGGGTGAGAGGAGAGAGAGGGAGAGAGGAGAGAGAGAGGAGAGAGGGCGAGAGGGGGTGAGAGGAGAAAGAGGGAGAGGAGAGAGAGGGGGAGAGAGGAGAGAGGGAGAGAGGAGAGAGAGGGAGAGAGGGAGAGAGGAGAGAGAGGGAGAGAGGAGAGAGGGGGAGAGGGAGAGAGGAGAGAGGGGGTGAGAGGAGAGAGAGGGGGAGAGAGGAAAGAGAGGGGGTGAGAGGAGAGAGAGGGGGGTGAGAGGAGAGAGAGAGGGGGTGAGAGGAGAGAAAGGGGGTGAGAGGAGAGAGAGGGGGTGAGAGGAGAGAGAGGGGGTGAGAGGAGAGAGAGGGAGAGGAGAGAGGGGGTGAGAGGAGAGAGAGGGAGAGAGGATAGAGAGAGGTGAGAGGAGAGAGGGAGAGAGGAGAGAGAGGGAGAGAGGGAGAGGAGAGAGAGGGGGTGAGAGGAGAGAGAGGGAGAGAGAGGGAGAGAGGGGGAGAGAGGGGTGAGAGGAGAGAGGGGGAGAGAGGAGAGAGAGGGAGAGAGGAGAGAGAGGGAGAGAGGAGAGAGAGGGGGTGAGAGGAGAGAGGGGGAGAGGAGAGAGGGGGAGAGAGGAGAGAGGGGGAGAGGAGAGGGGGAGAGAGGAGAGGGGGAGAGAGGAGAGGGAGAGAGGAGAGAAAAGAGAGGGGGTGAGAGGAGAGGGAGAGAGGGTGAGAGGAGAGAGGGAGAGAGGGGGTGACAGGAGAGGGAGAGAGGAGAGAGGGGGTGAGAGGAGAGAGAGGGGGTGAGAGGAGAGGGAGAGAGGGTGAGAGGAGAGAGGGAGAGGGGGTGAGAGGAGAGGGAGAGAGGAGAGAGGGGGTGAGAGGAGAGAGAGGGGGTGAGAGGAGAGGGAGAGAGGAGAGAGGGGGTGAGAGGAGAGAGAGGGGGTGAGAGGAGAGAGAGGGGGTGAGAGGAGAGGGAGAGAGGAGAGAGAGGGGGTGAGAGGAGAGAGGAGAGGAGAGGAGGTGAGAGGAGAGGGAGAGAGGAAAGAGAGGGGGTGAGAGGAGAGGGGGGGGAGAGAGGAGAGAGGGGGTGAGAGGAGAGAGAGGGGGTGAGAGGAGAGAGAGGGGGTGAGAGGAGAGAGGGGGTGAGAGGAGAGGGAGAGAGGAGAGAGGAGAGAGAGGGGGTGAGAGGAGAGAGGGAGAGAGGAGGTGAGAGGAGAGGGAGAGAGGAAAGAGAGGGGGTGAGAGGAGAGGGGGGGGGAGAGAGGAGAGAGGGAGAGGAGAGAGAGGGGGTTGAGAGGAGAGGAGAGAGAGAGGGAGAGAGGAGGAAGAGGAGAGAGGGGGTGAGAGGAGAGAGAGGGAGAGAGAGGGAGAGAGAGGGGGAGAAAGGGGGTGAGGAGAGGGGGGGTGTTCAGCTGCCCCCCCCCCTTCCTGTGTTCAGCTGCTCCCTGCTCCCCCCCGTGTTCAGCTGCTCTCCGGTGTGTGTAATGGGGTCTGACAGCCTCTCTGAGGCCACTCTCAGCAGAACAGGGGACACTAGAGGCTGGAGCTGGGGACTGGTGCAGAGGATGGAGGCTGGGGGTGACACTGGGGTGAGGCTAGGATGGAGGCTGGGAGAAAGGATGGAGGCTGGGACAGAGGATGGAGGCTGGGAGAAAGGATGGAGGCTGGGTTGAGGCTGGGACAGAGGATGGAGGCTGGGAGAAAGGATGGAGGCTGGGGTGAGGCTGGGACAGAGGATGGAGGCTGGGAGAAAGGATGGAGGCTGGGAGAAAGGATGGAGGCTGGGAGAAAGGATGGAGGCTGGGGTGAGGCTGGGACAGAGGATGGAGGCTGGGAGAAAGGATGGAGGCTGGGGTGAGGCTGGGACAGAGGATGGAGGCTGGGAGAAAGGATGGAGGCTGGGGTGAGGCTGGGACAGAGGATGGAGGCTGAGGCTAACAGCCAATACTCACATGCATCAGGTTGTAGTAGGACTGCTTTCCAGTGTAGAACAGGAAGTGGAAAGGCCGCCTGTCTGCTCCCCATTGGACAGCTAGAGGAGGGAGGACACAGAAACTAAGCTCATTGGCTAGAAAATGCTCTGCTTTGTAAGAAACTAACACTGGTATCTACTGAGATATGAACCAGAGGTGTATAAGTGCAGAGTATATAAAGTCATATTAAAACGATTTAAGCTATAAAAACTGCTTTCAGTTGGAAGGTAACAACACTTGCCTCGTTGTCTTGGAAATATTTCATCTGGATGCTGGTTAACAAAGACACAGGCAATTCATTAATCACTTAACTGTACACCACAAGGAGGAATCCTTAAGAGATAGAGAGAAGGAGGGAGAGAGGGAGGTAAAGAAAGAGGGAGATAAGGAGAAAGGAGAGGGAGAGGAGAAGAGAGGGAGAGGAGAGAAGAGAAAGGGAGACGGGTAGAGGAGCTCACCTTCATCAGCGGTCTTGCTTTCTTATCAAACAGACTGGAGGGAAAGAGATAGGCTATACTCCTCTGTAAATAAAACATTCAACAGTTTAATAGTTTAACAGATGGTCATGCAGTCACAGAAACATACCTGCACTTTCTCCCTCTTACCCTTCTTATCTATCTATCTACCTCCTGCCTGCCTTTTGTCTGGAAGCAGGAAGCAGACTAGAGGACAGGAAGTAGACTAGAGGACAAGCAACGGTTCATCCTGAGTTCATCCCAGCAGGCAGTGCTGGCCAGGTCATTAGAGGCCTGCAGATGGTACTACTGACAGGACCGCTGGGTCTGCAGGTGTGTGTGTGTGTGCGCATCTAGGCCACAGATGGATGTCTCTTCCGATGATGTGTGTGTGTGTGTGTGTGTGTGTGTGTGTGTGTGGACAGGTAGGTGGTGTCACTCTCACCCAGCCAGTCTGCCCCCCCCCCCCCTCCCTCCCCCCAGTTTTGAAACTTTTTCTCCTTGGCTTCCTCAGCGCTCTAAGAGCGAGGCTGGGAGGAGGGAGGTTAGTGTGGAGACGGAGGATAGTCTCTCCCTCCATAGTTAGAGGCTGGTCTCTCCCTCCATAGTTAGAGGCTTGTCTCTCCCTCCATAGTTAGAGAGGCTGGTCTCTCCCTCCATAGTTAGAGGCTGGTCTCTCCCTCCATAGTTAGAGGCTGGTCTCTCCCTCCATAGTTAGAGGCTGGTCTCTCCCTCCATAGTTAGAGGCTGGTCTCTCCCTCCATAGTTAGAGAGGCTGGTCTCTCCCTCCATAGTTAGAGAGGCTGGTCTCTCCCTCCATAGTTAGAAGGGAGCTGCTGGCCGTCACTTCTGCTTATCCAGGCTGGGACTAACAGCTCTCTTCATTACGTGGGAGGGAGTTTGGGGACCAAACACAGCAGAATGGGACATTTAACTAAATGAGGGTGACAATCGGAGATAATGCATTTCGCTTTCTGAAATGAATAAAACATGTAGGTTGTGTGTGTGTCTCCGTGAGTCAGTAAGAGTGTGTGTCTCCTTAGTGTGAGCGTGCACGTCCTGGTGAGTGTGTGTGTGTGTTGTTGAGAGCGTTGCTAATAGCAGATTACACAGTGCTGGCCCCTGCTGGTTGGGGTGTGCGGGACCACAGCTGCTGCCTGACAGCGGAGAGCTCTCCCTGCACGGCCAGAGCAACACACTTGATACCGCTACTATACTATAACTGCATGTGGCATTTTAGCATCTTCATTTGAGACACAATTATGCCAAAAAGAATGATTTGTAGTTTCTCCTTTTACTGTCAACACGCTCCCAATTAAAATGTATTCAGAATAATTCAGAGGCTAATATACTTCTCTTTGGACTTGTTGGCTAACTGCATTCACAAGTGTTCAGTTTGTTTTGTAGTTTATATAGGACACCAGGCAGGGCTATCCCTTCCAGCTGCATAGCACATAAATCTCCCAAGGTCTCTTGATAATAATCATCATACATCGTATTATCTTACGTCAATGTCTTCCTGGGTGAAGTTCTCTACGTCCTCTCCCATCATGTTGGCCAGGTGTCGTTTGCCAATGTTAAACTCCTCCACCTGCTTCTTAATGAACTCCTCGGAGAACTTCTCCGGCCCTGCTGCCGCCAGGTTCTTCCTGTGAACCGCAGCGCTGAGGCTCACCTGCCTACTGAACACTTTCACCTGGCACGGACACAACACATTTAACTTTGAATATCTCTGGTCTCCTACAGTACATACTACTGCTATATATATGATTACATTAGACTTCCTTTTCAAGTTATAGCATTTCAAAGACGGCCGTACCCATGAATATCATTCCAATGAAAGTTGCGCAAGCAAGAAAGGCTGAAGACGCAAGGACAACGACTACAATGTTTCACTGCTAGCATTATTTAGCTAGCTAAGTCGACTGTGTGTTAGCTAGATATCTTCCACTACCGTATGCAGGACTCTGAGTAGTGAATTGGGCACACACACAGTGTAAACATATTCATACAGTTCTGCTTACTGAGATTAGTTTGACAGCTTGCTAGTGTGCTAGCTAGCCTTATCCAAGGACACGCTCTCTCAGTCTCGCTGCAACAGCGCGCTCAAAGCCGGGCGGATATTTTCGTAAATCAATAGCGACGTTATGCATCAAACGACTGACATTACCTGACTACTCAAGCTGGATGAGACGATGTTGCCATTGTCACAGCAACTCCCACATCTCCAGATAAGAGATCCCACTGTTCTCCCTCTGGAAGCCGCCATGTTTGCACGTTGTAACAGGAAGTGCGGACACGTCACTGACATTTCAAAAGCATCAGTGGTTTTCGACAGAGTTATAAAGCGACGAAGTTACTGAGAAGTAGTCCGATGCAGTAGGATATATATTACGATATACAGCATTAAATACATATTGGCGATAGACCCATCCAGATACATAAGATAAATATAATGGAAAGAAAATGATTGAGAGTGGACTCATGTGAACTAACCGCGGCCCACTAGTCCGCTAGTCAGGGTAATACAGATGGGAAACCAAACCAATGAATAGTCAAGTATGAAAAATTAATAAATATCAACATATTTATATACACAAAAAATGATTATTATTATTCTTACTCATTTTAAAATGACATTTTGCCTTTAATTCATCATGACCGAAACACCAATTGTTACGCTTGGCACGTTTACGAAAGACCCACTGACATTTCCACCTTAACTTGCATACCACTGCTTCAATCTTAAATCCACTATGCATGCATCACTTCCGCATATTGCATAAGCCAATTCAACAACTTCCGGAGGCAAGAAAGTTTTCAAACACAAAATGCTGGTCTTTTCCCAGCCTTCCCAAAGTGACATTTAACGGTGTACATAGGAGTATGTTGCTCCCCTTCAAGCAAGAGGGAAAAGGGGTTGAAATTGTAAGTTTCGAGCTACATCGACAATTACAAAGGTAAGGTTTATCTCACTCTCGCTCAAATACATTTTGCAGTGAAAGCGAACTGTTTGGCTCCTGTGGTGTTAAACATGTGTGATTAGCCCAAATTAAGTGAACAGATGTGTTGGGCAGCCGCAAAAATATGAGCTATGCAAGGGAGCAGCAAAGTGGAAAAGGTCGGGAATGGCTGATCTAGATACACTCAAGCCCAAACAAATATATTGATCAGTGTGCAGTTACACAGTAGGACACAGTGTGGGAAATGCCTTCCACGGAGCTGTACGTGTGTGCGTGCGTTTAGGTGCATGTAGGTGCTCACGCGCGGCATGAGCACCTACATGTGTGCAGCGCTCACAGATCAATGCAGTGTCTTCTTTCTGATAGAGTTGGAATGAGAATTCTGGGAGATGAATCAATGTGAAGGTGAGGAGACTCCCGTCTCGTGCCAGTCGATACGGGCGCGTGGTTAATGCGCCCTGAGGAACGCTGTCGCCAACCCACATGATTAACGGTGTTTGCTCCGCTTTTTAGCCACAAGCATGCTACTGCCCACAAAGAAAAATAGTTTCGACCTGTGGTCTCTAATTCACGGTGGGGGGTGAGGTTGAACATAATTCATACTTCACCACGCCCTGCCTATGCTGGGGTCAGGAGACAGGGTGTACATGTCCCTTTAGAGTCTAGTCGATCTATTATTTAAAAAAAACATTGTTTATTGAATTGCATTTTTAATTGAGTCTCATTTGCTAAAACCCTTACATGACACGCTTTTGATGATAAGAATGCTACAAATAAAATGAAATTGTAGGAGAAATAGAGGAGAATAGAGATCCTTTAGAGGGCAACAGAACAGTAGACAACACTGACCAGTGGACTGACTGACAACGAGGTAATTGTATGAATAAAAAAAATCCTAATATCAATACAAATAATGGAGGGGATATCATGAACATATGTGCCAGTAATCCCTCCTCCCTCTCCCCCATTTCCAGGGTTGTCGTGGCAGCAGTGCTCTGGCTCTGCTCCAGTCATCATTTCCACGCTGCTTTACGCTGATTCTCTAATATCCTTAGCGCCGTGCGCAGGGATAAGCCCTTCTCGCTGAAACATGGCTGTCATGCCTATAAGCCATTCATCGCTTTAAGAATCCATTACAGTCTCCACAAGCATGGGCTCAGAGGGCCGGTTTCCACAAGCCTGTTTTCCTCCGAGGTGTTTAGACCACTGAGATGTATTATCTCACACAAACACCATCATGAAGCACTGCTGAAGGAGGTGGAGCACATGACAGATCCTGTTCTGTGAACTACAGCATCTTAGGTCTTCCTGTGGTCAAGGATTCATTCAGGATAATCAAACACTTAGTCATTATAGAAGTATGGCTGTAGATTGTGACGCCCAACGTGGATGTGACTAGTCACTCACCCTAACCCTTTTCATTTCCAAACCTTAGATAAACATTGAATGGCAGCAAGATAAGAATCAGTACTGTAGAAGTGGATCAGCCCTCTTGCTCCTCCTCTCTGATAGGCTGACAGCCATGCTCTCTGTATCACTCAAAGCCAATCACTGTAGAGTAAAACATCTAGCATGATCTCTCTCCATGTGCTCCCATGATCCTCACATTTCATTGCATTTATGTTTGATTTTGACTTTCTACACAGTTTGTATCCAAACCTTCTAATTGTTTTAATTTCATTTGTAATGTTACTGAGTATCATTTACATTTAGCTTTAATATGACAAGTTTTATTCAAATAATCAACTCGTCCCTACATAGTGTGTAGATAGTAAAACCACAACTAACCAGAATTTCAGCATATTTTGTTCACAATATATTTACATTTGGTCTCTGCATCACTTCTCTTGATGAGTATGGGCCTTGTGCTTCTGTGAAGAGTGCTAGCACCATGCATATCTACCCCCAGGCCTTCACACACACACACACACACACACACCTCCTTACACACACACCTCCTTACACACACACACACTCCAACTCTTTCATTCGGGGACTAGCTTGTGTACCCGGGCCAGCCTGATTGGCTTCTTATCAGTGTGCCTGGCGCAGGCCGTGATTGGAAAGGTAGCCTGGGGCTGGAGTGGTGTCCCCACCCCAGCAGGGAGCAGGGAGCAGGGGGAGGAGGCCCAGGGCACCAGGACACACCCATAGGAACCAGCTTCTGCTAAACAAACACACACACATGCACGGGGGAAGGAGAGGAGGAGGAGGGAGAAGAAGGAGGAGGAGAGAGGAGGAGAGAGGAGGAGGAGGAGGAAGGACAAGAGAGAGGAGGAGGAGGAGGGACAAGAGGGAGGAGGAGAGAGGAGGAGAGAGGAGGGGAAGGACAAGAGGGAGGAGAGAGGATGAGGAGGAAGGACAAGAGGAGAGAGGAGGAGGAAGAGGAGAACGCTAAGTGAGGGTTGACCTAGTGTGTAGATAACGCCTCCTCTCACCAGGAGACGACAACACTGAGGGGATTTCTGTCACCAGCGTCCACGAGGTGTCACTGAGATTGAAGCCTGGGCCTGCGTTCAGCACTAGACTGGTTTAACCTACTAAGATAAAGCTTATCATGATATAATGCCTGACAAATGTAACTTAATGCTATCTCTTCAAAGGTTGTGCTCAAAATGAACTTACCTGAGGTTCAGAAGCACACTACCTTTCTATCATGTTAAATTTCTACAACACTCACACACACACTTATACACAAAGACACACACACAGAGAGAGACAGACAATCACTTAGAACCCGAGACATGTTTCCCTGCTGGACAGAAAGTATACCGTACCTCACCTTTGTGTGTGTGTCTCTGTGTGCGTGTGTCTCTGTGTGTGTGTGTGTGTGTGTGAGGACCAGGCCAGTCTCACCAGCCTCACCAGTCAGGCACCATGAAGACAGCTTAGCTAGCGATGCTCTCTGTGATGGCACCAACATCTCTCCTCACAGATTGTTATCAAAGAGCACGAGCATGAAGTGAAAAATTGATTTATCCTCGCCTCCCATCACACACCCCCCCCCCCCCCCCTTTAACAGAAAACAGAAAAACCCAGTAATGAATAGAGACATTCTGCTGAGATGCATAGAGAAACTGAACTGCCAGCCATTACCTGCTGGAATCAGGATTCATCAATATCAGGCTAATTACACAGCAGTGCTACAGAGTGAGGAGCATCGACCGTCACAGCAGCCTGGCACACGTTAGCTCTGCTGCAGCAGGACTCTGTGGGAGGGCTAGACGGCTGTACACCAGAACTATACAACTACCCCCCAACTACCACTGGTGGATGAGGAGGGTGGGGGAGGTGGAGGGAGGGTGAGGGTGGGTGGGTGAGGAGGGGGGTGAGGGTGGGTGGGTGCGTGAGGAGGGGGGTGAGGGGGTGGGGGAGGAGGGGAGTTTCCTCTGGGTTTCCCAGAGCATAGAAGGCTTCCGTCTGTCACATGGAACCACTTTAGAGGCCTCTCTCTCCCTCTCACGCTCTCTCTCTCGTCTCAGGGAATACCCCGGCAGCAGTATTAGGTTTCCTTTCCTGCCCTCTAACAAGCAGAGGGCGTACTTCAGTCCTTCCCAGGGATGAAAAGAAAACGGCTCTCTTTCCTCTGTCCATCTGAATCAACTTCTCCTTTTCAGGTGAGGAAAGTTATGTGTGTGTGTGGGGGGGGGGGGGTCCCTGTGGAGGAGGAGGACGAGGAAGACGAGGAGGAGGAGGAAGGGGGGGGGATATTCAGACTCACATAAACATCAACAGGTGAACGAGCAGCTCCCAGGAACTCCAGCCAGCGGTCGAGCCAGCTTTCCTGTCTCCACGCCGGGTTCTTCATTTCAGCTGTACGTCAGGAGATCATTCTAGCATGCAGTCGTATAGATTCATGATTCATAACAGGAAGGATTGTCTGACAACAACCCTTTCACCCAGACGTCCACAGACCTGCAGCACTGACCTCACATCCTCTGGTGACCTCACATCCTCTGGTGACCTCACATCCTCCGGTGGAGATGAGGACTCCTGGTTCCATTCCTCGGTACCGGCTCCACAAGCACACCACTGTACGGTGCCTTTTAATATCAAGGCGATTAAATGGAGGGTGAGATTGATTCCCAGATGGATGGTTTGATTGTTGGTTTGGAAGGTAATAACAGGCTGATTGTAAATGACACGCCACGCTTGGGGCCTCGATCACGGACAGCGATAAGTATCGCAGCCAAACCTTCCTTTCTGCTTTTTCTTAAGAAATTGACGTAAAAATCAGTCTGAAAGGTCAGACCAAATTGAGACAATAATAATAATAAAGAGCTTCAATCTGGAGCTGGTTTTCCTGCTGATCAGAGAGCCTGAGAACCAGCTCCGGTCCTCCACATCTGCTCAGGCAGTTTAGCTGCACTGTAGACTGCAAAGGTTAAACCACTAACATCTAGGATTTGCCTAGAGGGGGTCAAGGCACAGCAATTACAAGGTACGATCGTCAGGGCTAATCAGCCAGCACTACCTCTGGTCTGTCTGCCCCCCAGAGCTAGTCGTGCCTGTTTCTGCCTGCGAGGCTCTGCTGCCCCCGGCTGCTCCTCCTGCCCCGGCTGCTCCTCCTGCCCCGGCTGCTCCTCCTTCCCCTTCTGCTCCTCCTGCCCCTTCTGCTCCTCCTGCCCCTTCTGCTCCTCCTGCCCCCGGCTGCTCCTCCTGCCCCCGGCTGCTCCTCCTGCCCCCGGCTGCTCCTCCTGCCCCCGGCTGCTCCTCCTGCCCCTTCTGCTCCTCCTGCCCCCGGCTGCTCCTCCTGCCCCTTCTGCTCCTCCTGCCCCCGGCTGCTCCTCCTGCCCCCGGCTGCTCCTCCTGCCCCTTCTGCTCCTCCTGTGTGTGAGAGAGTTTGTGTGTGTGTGAATCTGTGTGTGTGTGTGGCTGTGTGTGGATGTATGCATGTGTGTGTGTGCGTGTTTGTGTGAGCCCAAGACTTCCTGGTGGGTGGGGTAGTCCTCTCTAGTGTGTACATGACTGCTTTGACTCACATCTTAATGACTGAGTATCCGCTACAGGATTAGTGGATAAGACATTATAACTGGTGTGCAACACTTTTGAACAAGGCCCACGAACAATTACTGGTAATTAAATATGTGCCAGTTACTGGAAAAGATAATTATGTCCTTGGTGTATAACACCAATTAATTACTTTTATTTCAGTAAGCCGGGCTCTGAAAGACAGCGGAATCCTACGCTGCTCTTCTGTGTGTGAGGACCCTGCATCTTGTGTTTGCATGGGGACCCTGCATCTTGTGTTTGCATGGGGACCCTGCATCTTGTGTTTGCATGGGGACCCTGCAACATAGATAACAGCAGATCTCTGCAGCTTCAGGATGTCTCAGATCAGTGTTGCTTTCTAGGACTGCGGGAGAGTGTGTGGTTGTTGTTGTGCCTCCATGTCTCCTTCAGTCCACGGCACCAACAGTGAAGCGACCTCTCACCTCCTGTTCCCCAGGCTGCTGGGCCCATAGCTCCGCCTCCCCAGGCTGCTGGGCCGTAGCTCCGCCTCCCCAGGCTGCTGGGCCTTAGCTCCGCCTCCCCAGGCTGCTGGGCCCGTAGCTCCGCCTCCCCAGGCTGCTGGGCCCGTAGCTCCGCCTCCCCAGGCTGCTGGGCCTGTAGCTCCGCCTCCGTTGCCCAGGCTGCTGGGCCCGTAGCTCCGCCTCCCCCGGCTGCTGGACCCGTAGCTCCGCCTCCTCAGGCTGCTGTGCCCGTAGACCCACCTCCCCAGGCTGCTGGGCCCGTAGCTCCGCCTCCCCCACAGTCACTCATATTCATATTCAGAAGCCTTGCACGTTGGAGCCACAGAAGCACGCATGTGAGAATGTAAGTATTAACAATAATCTATCTTAGGTCCTAATACCTAACTTGAAAATACCTCTGTCCAATCATTAGTAATCTATTAAATCCTCAGCCTATGAATGGTTACACTGCCAGCCCTCTGAGCTGAACGCCTGAGATCGCTCCATTCTCAATCCGTCACCGGTTAATGAGATACAGAGCCAGAGTACTCTAACCGAACGCTCGCTCTTTCTCTCTCTCTCCTCGTCTCATTTCCTATCTCTCTCCCTCATCCCTCTGACTCGTCCCCCCTCCCTCCCTCTCTCTTTTCTAACACCTATTCACATTCTCTCCTTTCCTCATCCCTCTCTTTCCTCATCCCTCTCTTTCTGCGTCTGTCTGCATCTCCGTTTCACTCTTGTCCTCTGCTCTTTCTCCCCTCCTCTCCCTCCCTCCCCTCCCTCCCCTCCTCTCCCTCTCCTCCTCTTTCTCCCCTCCTCTCCTCTCCCTCCCCCTCCTCCCTCTCGCCTCCCCTCCTCTCCTCCGTCTCTCCTCCTCTCCCTCTCTCCTCCTCCTCTGGGCCCTGGTGTATAGGGTAATACTATCTGCCAGCTTGGCCCAGCCTCATGCACCCCGGTTTTAATCCATGCATGTATGCAAACGCACACGTCTCCTCCAACAATCAGCCTGTCATGCAGCCTGTGAGGCTGACAGATTTACTGTATGTGTGCGAGTAAGGCTGTAGTATGTGTTAGTAAGAGTATCGTGTGTGTGTGTGTGTGGTGCAGGACCCTGCTCCCTGTGCTCTAAGCGTTATTGACGTCCCCATCAGAGGTGGTGATGCATCAGGCACCCCAGGGCCGCGCTGACATGCTGTCACCTTGGTAACTGCTGTTGGAGTGAACAGCCTGCTGGGATAGCTGACCTCCGCTGGCGGGCGTCCGAGGAGATGCCTAAGGACCGGACCCCTCCTCACCCTCCACCTGTCTCACTCCTCACCCTCCACCTGTCTCACCCTCTGCATGTCTCACTCCCCACCCTCCCTGTGTCTCACTACCCACCCTCCCTGTGTCTCACTCCCCACCCTCCCTGTGTCTCACTCCTCACCCTCTGCGTGTCTCACTCCTCACCCTCTGCATGTCTCACTCCTCAACCTCCACATGTCTCCCTCCCCACCCTCCCCCTGTCTCACTCCCCACCCTCCCCCTGTCTCACTCCTCACCCTCCAGGCCGGACTAGACCAGACCTGTCTCACACCTCCTTCCTGACAGCAGGAGGATCAACAGTCATCAGTAGCCAATGCAGATATTATACAGCAACGATGCATGTTGTTATCTACCATGTTATCACTGTGTTTAATTGCAGATTAGAGACAGAGAGAGCATGTAATAGAAAACTTGTTGACAAACACTAACCTACTTATATCTTCTTGACTAGCCGCACTGTAACTTGGTTCAAAGTTAAATGGCAAAACTGTCGGTAGCACAACAGTGATGAGGGGAAGTAATATACTTCTATGCTGCAGGCATATTTTATAGTGTGCTTAATGTAAACAAACACATTCCAGACCGAATTATATTTCTCTAGGATAGCAAAATGATCTGAAAAGATACGATAGATACGTTATGTATTTAGTAACCACCAAGGAAGAGTTGAAAGTTAGGTTTATGGTTACATGAAAGCTATGTATCACATTCAGACAAATATCCTTAAACTGAATATAACTACATATTTATCATACATTTATAAGATTAATTTTTAATTAGCCTAATGTTGTGACGAAAATGTATTTTGGGTTTCCGTTGGAAAGTAGCTATTGCTGAACGTACCAACTTTTGTCCGACTGAACAATATAGCCTAACATAAGTGTAGGCTACACTTTAACGCTAAATAAAATCGGCATAAATTATTGTAATTACATTTATCAAATTTGAAGAATGCTAATAACGATAAATCCCAAGCTATTTGTGACAAGTTAATGTAATCCGTCGACTGAAGAAACAGCTTCTGAAATTCATCCGGAACGTTTGGAAAACGTCGGTCGGTCCGAGAGCCATCAGATGGCGCTATGGTTTCATACAATCTGAGGAAGAGTCGCTGACCGTCAGATCAACAGATAGGCCTCGGTGAAAACCCGCATCACTCCGTTTCAACAACTCTTATTTCATTTTCCTAAAACACAAGTCTGAAAAATATGACAAAACTTAGTCAAATGAAGCCAACAAAATACAGCAACCAATCCATTCACGAGAGATAAAAAAAAAAACGGTTTAAAAACAAATGACGAAAGAATTTATACAATTTGATTTAATATTAAATCTGTAAAAAAAAAAATGATCTCAATCATCTGAAGTGCGTTGCTTCCGAAACCTCTCCAATTTCTTGACTTGAACGGTGTGCCAAAGTAAAAATACATAATAATAATAATGCTGACAATAATATTAATTATGAAATTTAGAATAATGTAACCATTATTTTAATTGCAGGCCCAGTATTCAAAAAAAAATATTTTACATAAAATGAAGAATGACCCACTGTCTGATACTTAAAACACAGGTGCCTATACTGTATAAATACCACCGACACATTTATATAGAACAAAGAGTGCTTCGGGTTTGCATTCATTTGTAATAACAATTCGTAGCTTGCAGAAAAGTGATTATCGGTCACAACCAGACCAGGCATTCCAGTTCTGACCAGACATCCGCGACAGACATTGGAAGCTTCGAGAAATTTGTGGACAACAGAATTTTTTTGATGGATTTTTTTTCCATATTAAATCTGTTCTGACATCGAAGCAGAAGCGGGCGACTGAGACCCAAAAGCAGAGCAGAGGCCATCGCGGTTCAACTTGGGTGAAGCCACGCAGGAGTCCAACCGAACCGAAGTCTCTGAATACTTGATCACAGTTGCCACAAGTTGCTTTGTAAGTGTTGGTGGGCGCATGGGGTGTGAAGAAAGCTCATTCTTATTGTAGAAAGATAACACTTTCTGTGTCATTTTATTAATGATTAATTATTGGGTAATCAATCATTTTAAGTTTGAAACGGAATCACATATAATATCATACCTTGTATTATCCTACTTTATATAAACTGAGGTGGACTAAATAGCAGCCTAATATCCAGATGTCTTGATCCTGACTGTTAATTACATGTGGGGATCAATCAACGCATGCGTGACCTGACGGACCTGCATGTAGGCCACTCCGTGTTGAGTTTCTTTGTTGTATTTATTCCAGCGACATTTCGAGGAAAAATAAACATTAAAGTTTAGGATGCAGGTCAGCCCTTCGGGTTGTTGACAGGCACAGAACTTGGTCAACCACATTACCTCAGAACCCTTAGCCGAGTTAAACTCCGTTCGCCCGTCAACCTATCGAGACCATGACCTTCACAATTTATAGAAAGGAAACCCCGAGAGTCACGTCACCGCCATACATATTTTAAAACGTGCTCTTCCATTCTTGCGCGTGAAAGAACGTCGATCTGGGGAAGGCACGAGGCAGACAGAATCGGGAATAGGCACCCCGCGTGCTGCACACACGATGCTAACCGTGGAATCCAATCTTTGCTTTGTACGGTCCAATCTCTGAGGCGCTCGCCGCCAGAACGGAGGGTGATAAATGAAACGGGGGATATTCACCGGTTATTACCATGGTACTACCTGTCCTCGTTTTACATGTCAACTGGGGATAGGCCCACAAGAAAACTCTTAAAACTCGTTTGAAGCGTAGAAGTAGGCTATAGGTCTAGACTGCAAAACTGAACTCCATAAAGGTGTTTGTATTGACTTGAGCGCTGAGGCAGACTAGAAAAATGATGACAATACTGCACTTAACAACACCACCTTAAAATCTTATTAAAATAGCAACAATATACCACTAGAGTACTACTAATAATGATACTAGTCTGATAATAATAACAACAATATTTAGTAAATTGGATCCTGTATCACCGGAATGTTTATCCATTTTACTGCGCCTTATAAATTTGGCCTAATTCTTTTATTTGTTATCCAAAAAAGTAAAATAAAAACATAAATGCAGCAACTCATACCCACATAATGTCTAGCAGTTCTTTTTGCTGCATATTTGTAAATGTGGACGGTTATGCCTACCTCCGGCTATGAATTAGGCTACACACACGAATACCGTTTTAATAGAGGAAGAACCCGGTGTTTATCGCCCAGAGAAAGTGATCGAGTAAGTTCCCAACATCACGCTGTAACAGAACTATAGGAGAGTATTGACTTAATATAATCTGTCCATGAGACGTTGACCCCTTGGTGCACTAAGTACCCTTCGCCGCGTGAAGGGCTGCGCGGGAAAGTTAATACCATAATAACACCGCAAAAGAGTTGTTCTGTAATTCCAAGCACCACGCAAGAAAATATATATAAATGATTAAGCTTGAGTAACGGGTATGGTAAATTCACAGACAAGAAGACCTATCTCGGCTATGAGAACTAGGGTAAATATCAAGTTATTAAAATGTATTTGATTTGTATCACTAAAGCCGGAGCACGAGGGGTGATAGGTAGCCTACTCCGGAAGCCATATCGTAGATAGAATGGTTACATTTTCGCAACAGGATGTGAACTACAATAGGAGCTCGAGGAAGCCTCCCCACGGAGAGACGCGCCACGGTGATACATATTCATGTTGCCGGCACGTGGGATAAATAGAATGTAAGCGAACCCATTGGGTTGTGATATTTAGGCTAACGTAAATACATAGCTGAGTGAAATGTAAAAGGTTGTACATTATGATGTGAAGTTTGTAAGAAGACAGTCACATATAACATGAAGCCTATATTTCTGATCAAATCTGATGACCCGAGACTGCCCAGAAAACCAAATTTAAATGCAAGCCATGGTGTGGAATAAACCAGAACGTTTAGATTTTGTAACTTTATGTTGTTCTGTTACTGATGTAGTTATAGGAAAACCATATATTGGTGTCATTCAGATCGATGTAAAGCCAAGTGAGTCAATCCATTATAATAATTCCTAATTAGGCTATATGTGGCCTCTACGCTGCGTGCATGCATACATAAAGGCATGGGACACGATGAGATCAGATGCTCAGTGTTTGAGTAGCGCTGCATTGTATCACAGATAAGACTGATGTCTGTAAGCATGTATACTTCGCCATCAACCTCGAATAACGCATGGCAGTCTGAATGCTATGAAAAATATTTTCAAGCTTCCATGAACCATTTTATTCTATTACTGTGACAACCATTAGACCGGGCGGGGCAGTCGCCTCTTATAGCCTATAGGCCTACCTTTGCAGGTAAAACAGGAAAAAAAACGTAACTATATTTGATTATAGAAAGAGCTAATCCCAAAACCTTTTACTCGTTTGAAACTTTTTTGATTTTACCTCAGATAGTAATTCAGGACACTATATATTTTTTTTTTCACAAAAAAATATCCTTTGATACTTGTTTGCCCCCCAACGCATTGAGTACACACATTAAATGATTAAGTAATGTAAATGTAAAATGTAACTAGAATTATAGTTTTTATTTCTACGTTTTTATTTTGTATTTTTTAACCAAGAAAGATATTAGAATTATACGGAGAAATTTGGTCATTTATGGCTCATATAAAACTAAGTTCTGTTGTCCTGTGGGCCCTCTCTGCTCGTGACTATGAGTCTTTGCGTTATTGTTTTTTGGTGTTTTGTCTTAAAGGCATCCTGAGTAATCTAACCAGGAGGTGTAAAACAGCTTGTGTGTAGGCCTACATATAAACTGATGAAAATGCATATCATATAGCTAAACTTAGCGAATATTAGTCATGTTGTTTTGTTGCGCACCCTATACGCCTTTAGCTTGTAAACATAGTTCATGGGTCCAGTTGCGAGCACCCCAGCCACCGTGCTCATAGGACGGACAACGAAGACATATTTCCGTCCTCACCTATTCCTCACTGAATATCTACAGGCCTACTATGGATTTTGAAGTAGGCTAGTTTCATTTGCTACAACTGCACGCCAGGCAAAGTTTGGCACGTGTTAAATGGTGCACTCGGCTGTTCGCTGGAGAACGCTGCCGCTTTCTTTTTCTGGGATTCCATTCCACGGAATGGAAATAAGGCTTTACGAAATCTGCCCGCGTGTCTGACTGGCACTTTTATTAATGGGGACAAAAGAAACTGATGCATACTTCTATAACATTGAATTCAGTTGCTAAGCAACTAGTGTATGGCAAATCATCCGCGAAATTCAAATCTTTCAGCGAGGAGAGGCGTTTTACGCGTTTTGCTGAATAGTCAAGTCAGGCAAAGTTGAGAACCAGCGACCAAGCAGGTCCTTATTCCTAGATCTGGTGGCCTATAAACTGAAATCACTTATTTAATATCAGGAAACACACCGATCTTTCACATAGGCTATGGCCTAAATTGCTAATGCTTGCCAAATGAAAGTCTCACACGAGCACAGGCTACAGGTGAAGACCTAACACGCCAGGATTTTAATAAATCAAACTACAGCCAAGAACACGGTCAGTTTTGAATGAAAAGTTTCAATGAAACAAACAATTTTGTCAATCATTATTTCTGTATCATCGTCTTAAAGCCATGCGCCTTAGTGATAAGCAACTGTTCCTGCGTGTCCTGGTCTCGGAAACATGCTAAACGAGATATAAAATGAAGTGGAACGATATATAGCGCAACGTCTTTAATAAGGCGTTTGAGATGGGCCTCTTTGATTAAAATTCAATTTTGACAAAAGGAACTTCAACACATAGCCTAGCTTACCTATTCCTGTATAGGCTACTGCCGAGAGAAACGTCTCAAACTGAGAAAAACAAGTGAATCATATTCCATCCCTGTGCAGGCTAAACCGACCAAAAAGGAAAAACTAGAATTTCCATTTCTTGTTTGTTTGTTTACGTGAACGTGAGCAGGTTATAATGTTATGCCATAGGCTAAGCCCATTGAATGACAACTGCCTTAGACTGAGGCCTAGACACAGAACAGCCCATCTGAAAGAAACAAAACGACAAGCTATAGAGTTTATGTTTCAAAAACTAATTTGACGTTAAATGTTATGATGTAGACAACAAAATATAACCTATTACTTTTCCTAATTTTTTATGTTCGCCCTTTAAAGTCAGAGGAAAATATCTCACAACAAACACCCATGAAAGGCCTTGTGCACCATCATAAAGGCAGTAAATCTGCGTTTATAAATCCACTACTGGCCCACACGTGCAGCATGTCTATAGCCAAGGCTGCTGCTGAGTCGCCCGCTGGAGAGCGAGGCTGTGAAACAGAACAATGCTGAAGCCATGTAAACAAACTTAAAGACGGTTCTGAGAAGTACTCACTACTTCCAGTTACTGATCCTCGATCAATAAGTAATGGTTTAACGGTTATGTTGGCGGTTTGGATGAGGAAATAAATTGGTGCTCAAAGCCGTTAATTTAGTCTAACTGCATATTTCAGAATAAAAACAACCCCGGGTATGTCATCAAATATCTTCTTCGATAATCTCAATAACGTTTTGAAGGTTCAGAGGTTCACTTGCTTAAACTATATTTAGCCTACATTTAAAACTTCTTTGCTTAGTTCACCTTTTAATCATTTTCTACTGAGTTTTTCTTGTTCTACGATTCAGCTAATGTCCCACGTCGCCTGACAATAGGGGGCCCATAGCCGGGACAAAACAATCCGCCATTTCTCCTCTGTGTCCTCCCTCCCATTGCGAGAAAGGCGAATATAAGCTATAATTAAAACAGCCAAATATACAATATAACATATAAATCTCAAAACACAGGATAACTTAATTTCATTCTAAGAAATTTATTGTTCTCAATCAGCTCTTACGGAATCACTACTGAAATTAAATTACAATCAAATTATCACATCAAAATATACCCTTATTACCTAACAACTGTCAATGTCAGCTTATGTTGATTTGTGCTCCTTTAGAAACAATAATACAAAATTAAACAAAACATATAAGGTCAACAACGAAAACAAGAAAGAAAAAACATCTTACACAAGTTCTGGGGAAAAATAAATTACCATTTGGAATCATTCATATGTATTCCGAATAAAATATTAAAACAAGTCATTTTGATGAAAAATATAAAGTAAATAACTCAGATCATCCTCTGATCTAATGAATCTATATTGCCGGCTTTACAGAGTCTTGTTTATTAAAACCTACCAAAGAATACTGCTTAGAAATGGCAGCATAATAGTAACATCCACAGCACTCACTCACACTTGGCCACAGATTTTCGCAGAGGAGAAATTCAAATAAGTGCAGCAGAAGATAGTCTTTTCAAATGTCTATGTTTAAAAAAAATCCATTCACGGTGTTAAGTCGCTTAAATAACAACCCATTTGAAGAAGATGTGATCCTTCTGATCAGATGAGGCCAGTCCTCTGTTTATCTTATCATTTAGTCGTGGAGGGCCTGAAAAAATCTCACTTCCTCTTTGTGTCAGAATCAAACCATGCAGTCCACCCCGCAAAAACATATGTTGGAAGCTTCGTGGATGCCACTCTTCTTCGTTGGTGCTGATGCAGTTTTTTCCTTTGTTATTGTTGAGTTTGACGTCCCATGTTTTAATATACAATTGCCTGATTCTTTTGTCTTTCGCAAATCAGATACAGGATAACGGGGGAATCTCTTTGTAAAAATATTAATACTTGCTTTGAATTTCTTGTTGGTGTTAATGCGCCAAAATTACCTGATGGAATGAACTTGTAGTTGTCACCCGCTGGTCGCTTGGTTCACTCAGTCCAGTTAAACTTGCATCTTTTAAGTAATCTACTAAAAAATGTCCCTGGAAGAAAGAACAGAAGGAGCCTTTTAGGTTAAAACATTTAAGGGCCTGGAAGAAGGTTAGCGGTGCGTTTGGGGTGGAAAAGGGGGCTGTTTTTTTCTGGTGAAAATATAACACATTTGCAGTCTTATTCATATTCCCTCACAATCACAGTATCAAAAATGGTTTGACTATCTGGACGATAGTCTGTGTTTTTATCAGTTTATCAATTTCATATAAAATATTTTTAGTCTTGTGTGCTGCTCTATGTTTCACTGAACATTCTTTTGCAGTCCATGGAGGGGGGCGGTGTGTCTGCACTCACATTGCCGACCTGAGAGTACACATCCTCCGGCGTCTGGGGCACTCCGGGGGGGGTCATCCTTTTCTCTTTCTGTCTCCTATTGCAAAACCACACTCTAACCACTTCTTTCTCCAACTGCAAGTTGTCCGCTAGAGAGGTTATCTCTTGGGCCGAGGGTTTGGGGCATTTTAGAAAGTGGCTCTCTAAAGCTCCTTTTACGCTCACTTCAATGGACGTGCGCTTCTTCCGCTTTCTTCCCTGCGCGGCGATCTTGTCGATGCTCGTGGGGCTACCCGTGGTCGAGTCCGCCTCCTCCAGCCACTTGTTCAGCAGAGGCTTCAGCTTGCACATGTTTTTGAAGCTGAGCTGGAGAGCCTCAAACCTGCAGATGGTGGTCTGGGAGAAAACGTTTCCGTAGAGCGTGCCCAGAGCTAAACCCACGTCAGCTTGCGTGAAGCCCAGTTTGATCCGGCGCTGTTTGAACTGCTTGGCAAACTGCTCCAGGTCGTCCGAGGTCGGCGTGTCCTCGTCGGAGTGCGGGTCGTGGTTGTTTACCCCCCCGTGGTGCTGCTGGTGATGCGCGTGCTGGTGGTGGTGGTGGTGGTGGTGGCTACCGTGGTCGAGCTCGGGGGTGTCTCCCCTCACTAAGCCCGGGTGCACTAGGTTCTGGCTTCCCGGACTCAGCATCCCGTTCACCGTGAAGCCCCCGGGCTGGGAGTAGATGAGAGACTGCTGCTGCTGCTGCTGCCCCCCGGATAAGGAGTTGATATGAGACGCGGCGGAGCTCCCCCAGGCACCCGCGTGAGTCTGGTGGGGACCGAGGTGCTGAGGCCTGTGGTGCAACGCGGTGCCGGTGTGCAGATCGTCTCTACCGGAATTGTTTTTCACGTCCTGTTGCTGCGGGCTGCCGGTCATACCGACGGGACTCGACGACCACGGTGATCCAGCTTCGGCTGCAGCTACCGCGGCTGCTGCTGCGGCGGCCGCAGCGTGCGGCAGAGATGTCACCCACTGGTGAGCATGGCTGAGCATATGTCCTCCGTTGCTCGCTGCCATTGCCCCCTGCATGAAGTCACTCTGTACCATTTTTACGGTGGGATCTCCCCGGTACCCCCCAGACACCGAGGTCACCGCAGTGCTGCCCGGCTGCATGCCACCGCCTCCGGAGTCAGAATGCACGATCGAGCCGGATGATAAGATGCTATTGCTGGGTAAATAGGGATTGGAAGCCGCGGTGGCCATTCCGTTAACCCTTATGAATATGTTTGTGGATTACCCCCCTCCCTTTTTCAGTTACTTTTTTCAAGCAGGCAATTGTATCTCATGAATTATTCAAACTTTAAAAGTCTGGGTTGTTTTTTTTGTCAAATACCATTGACATAAGCGTCAAAAGTGAAAAGATGCAAAAGGCTGGCCAAAATGAGTAAAATCCGTATATCTTGTATTCAAAGCATTCATGTAGGCCTATTTCTAGTGGAAATTAATGTGCATCAGTGAATAAAAATCCAGGTTTTCAAAAGCCCTTTGACACCACGTGCAGGCGAGGAAGTTTGGTCGTCTCGCAAAATCTTAGAATTCAGATTCAAACAGAGAAAACATTTGCACGCAACAAACTTCTAGTGGTTGAAGAAATCGCGCAAATTCTCCACAAAAAAATGAAGTCCGGTTTTATGTTCCTTTTGTAGAGAAGAAAACAGGCTGCATAGGCTCCTTAGTTCTTTTGTAATTTAGCCGCTGAGATTTGGTCTTTACCGCTTTATTCTTTTCTTTCGCTGTGTCTTTTATGGTACTGTACAGCCTCTCTCTTTGTTCTGGTTTGATGTATATAAACCTGCCAAACCGCTAACTCCCGTTGAAGTACAATCCACTATTACAGTGCACGGCGATGGTTGCAAGCCTCTCCTCTCATTCGCTTGTTCGTTCTCTCCCTCTCTCTCCCTCTCTCTCCCCTCTCTTTCTCTTTCTGACAGTTCGAACAGTCCCTCCCTCAAAGCTCGAGGACACACGAATGTTTACCCTGTGCCAAGCGTGCGCACATCGTCCACGTCTCTTCCCCCAAATACGAGGAAGTCGAGCACGAGCCTCCCGCTGATTGGATACCCGGGGTGCGATTGACAGGTTTCGCCAGCATTGCTTCAGGCGCGTGAACCTCCTTCTAGCCGTTCCAATTGGCTGATTTTTAATTCAATCTAAGCGTATAAAAGTACACAGATACAAGTCAAAAAGAAATTCAATAAGTGTCTCTCTATTTGTGGAGGGAATATATATATACGTATATATACCTGCATATATAATCACATAAATTAGTGTTTGAAAATAGATCGATAGGTGCGTTAAACATGATATCGTTGGGCACATACTTAACCTTGTCCTCATAAAACTATGTGGCCTTTTTAGTGGAAATATGATTATCGTTGTTCGACTACACAGACTAGATGTTTATGTGAATGGTTCCCTGCGCATTTCAGCAGGCCCCGGCTCCAGTAGCCTGGTTATTGGGACCTTGTTCAGTGGGTGAGATCATTATCAGCGCGCTGCAAGGGCACTTCACGCTGTTACTGTCCCGCTGTAATTCAGTGGTGGTTCCTAGGCGCATGTCAGTTTTTTGTGGGCCTTTAGGGAATGCTTCTGATGCGGTATATGGACCAAGACACTATGCAGTGTGTGACTGTTGTCTAAAACCCTACGATATTCAATAACCAGTAGCTTTAACAATGCTGTGCTGAGGTTGCTGAGGAACACAAAGGTTGGGGGATGCTTCCAAGCGGAAACGTAGTGCAGGCAACCTCCGTGAACCACAGTGGAAGAGAAAGTGGCAACCAAAACAAGGGCAAATTGAGCAGTCCTTAGGGGATTCGCTAGGAAAGCGGCTGCCATTAAAACAGAATCCCACTAGCTAAAGATAGCCCCCAAAAACTCACCCCAATTCATGTCACTACATAACCTAGAAATGAATAGGGCCTTTGTTGGCGCGCCCCTCCGCGTTTGGGTTCATCCAGGGGTGTTGATGTATGCCAAATATATATCGCCTTCATTGGTTGATACATAGTCTTGTGCATGTTGGTCTGAAGCACGGAGATGGTCTTCCAGTTCCACTCCCCGCTGAATGTCAATAAGACATTCTTACTGTTAATAATATGCACCAGCACGACCCTGCCTGTGTTCCAGGGGTTCAAGAAACAATGGTAACATTCAATCGTCTAAAACGTGGATACTGTGTGTTGTAAAGCCCACCAAACCAAAGACAAGAAAGAGAGGATTTTATTGTGAGCAACGACAGCACACCGGGGCATGTTCACGAGGCTCAGCCTCGTCGCTGCCCCGGCTCCATCATTCCCAGTAGATTTAATTTGGACTCGGCTCAAAACTGGGGAAGCCTCGTGGATTTGTTTACATTGAATAGGCAGGATAGAGCCGGTGCCATGGGGCTGTCTTTTCATTAATATACAGTGGAGGATTTCTGTCTAAATTACTACTATGCAATTTACACTGCACGCTTTCGCAGGGCGTCTCGTGCGGCCGCGAGAAACGTGACACCAGGCACCGCAAACAGAGTTCACTTCCACAAGATAGACAAATAGAGTAAAAAGTCATTTGAAAATGTTTATCCGATATCATGGTATATCGATAACCCCTGTCTCTGATATATGATGTGTTTATTATTTGTTTACTTCATAAGGTCCCCAAGTTCCTCCTGGGGAGGTCGTTTGTTTAGTATGCAAAAAACAGAAAGGGGAAAAAATCCCCAAGTATAACAAGAGACGAACAGTTAGTGCTGATTTTCATTTGCATAAATTTTCATATATTTTAGTGAAAATAATAGCGGAGCCGGCGAGTGCTGCTGCTCAGTTGAGGCAGTGGAAAGAAAATCTTAGGAAGCACCGATTCCTAGGATAGAAGATTGCCATGAAAAGGCTGTAAATATATATTTAAAGCTATTTTCGACTATTAGCCTATTGGATGTAAGGTAAGTCAATAATTATTTAGAATTTTCTATAACATATGCATCTGGAGGGAAATGGTTGCGCTTTACAGACTAACCTTACCGTTCTTTAAGGGTTTATTTAGATTTATGTATTTTAGTTATTTTCCACAATATTTTTGCTTATTGGTTTGCTTCACACCGCTGACACACTACCTAAACATTTTCCATCTCGAACTCTCATAAAAACATGTATGTTTTCTTTTCCTATTTCGAATCAAAAAATCAATATATGCTTTGTGTTGGCTTTAGCTTGCAGCCTCGGTTTTTATAAATAGTGAGCAGACGGTTAAGCTGTGCTGTGTTGTGGTGAATGTCCACTGGAGAAAGTGCAATCAATCAAATTTAAACAGCAGACCCCTCGGTTGAATTCTCTGGAGGACTCGCGTGGGCACAAGCGAATATCAAATCGTTTACATAAATCGATCTTATGTTGATGTGGCGAAGTTTGTTTAAAGTTAAGCAACATTGCCGACACAGCCCAGTTCTTAACAGTAATCACCGTTCTCATGAGCTCGTGGAACAGGGATAATGGGACGCTGTAGACGTATCATTTGTCACAAGCTATTTTGCTTCGGCTGGAAATCATGGAGAGATTCCAATGACAGAGGGCCAGAAATAACAAATTAAACAACAGGCTATTATGTAGATGAAAAGATGGAGACAATAAGGTTTTCTTAATCCACATGCTATATCTTAAAACACTTAAAAAAATATATTAAAAAAAAATATATATATATATATATATAGGCCTATATAGTTTTAAAAGCACTGGCAAGTAGCTGGTCCAACTACCACTTCCAATGAAATAACACGCAATGATTATTTAAACACATTCAAAAGTTTAATCACGCATTTTAATACTTTGCAGCGTTTTTTCTCACGGGTTAACTTTGCTTTCCCTCGCTGTTAAAGATGCCTTCTCGCGCGGCCCCGCGTGGACCGTTTGTTTCATTGATGGGGAGGCATTTCTGAACCCCGCGTTTCAGTTGTCATGGTGAGCTGAATAAAGGGGGAACAGTGGTCGCATTAAGCTGTATGTTTGTGCGCTGGAGTCGAGATGAAAGAAGCCCAACGTCAGTCGTTGAAGCCAAGACCATCTTAGCTAAGGATGCAGGTCTCCTACGGCTCCCTGATAGACTCATCTTCCTTCACCACCCCCCCCCCCCCCCCCCCAGATCGAACACAGGCGTATCTTAAGGCGACGAGTGCTTTAGATTGGGGAAATAATATTAAGGTGTTTGTTGTTTGACTTTAGGTTAGATAAATAATTTGCACCAGCAGGTGTCGCGCTTCCTCGTGGGGGCCTGGCGGGTGAGCAGCATGATAGATGCATAATTGTTTTTATATTGACGGCCATATGAAATTTCAAAGGGAGCAGAACTGGAGATGGGGGAGTTGACACCTCGGCTACTGAATCATCAGTTACACGTGTCTGACTAATGAAAACGTAGGTTAGATACCAGCCATTCAATGTCTGCGGATCAGTCTAATACACACAAACCCATCGTTGAATCAGTCAGATGTCTTTTGGTCATAATGACTAATCTTCCATTGATATTTCCAACGTTTGGATGCATCTACACCACAAGAACCTCCACGAGCTGAAGGTTCGATTGTACACTGTAAAATTCTGTTCAGTTCTAAAAGAACAATTTAAGGTTCCACACCGAGAAATGCGTATAGAACCCTGCTGGTTTGGACGCAGACCTAAAGGTCAAATCTGCCCTTCTGTTTTCCGAGGTAAAACTTAACACCCATCTGGTCCTCTGTAGACAACATTAAATATTTCATACAAATATTTTGCAACCCAATGTAGGTATAACGAGATGCAGAATATCCGTGTATTAGCTCGTGCTCACATCGTTAACTACGAAAAAGTCTTGTAAGCATAGCCTGATTCAAACCCCTTTCATGCACGAACTAGCAAACGTAAACAACTTGTGGAAATGACTTTGACGTTTCCAGATTGGGTGAGTGGATTACAGTCATCTACAAATTAGCACCAGTGTTGCTGGCCTAGTCGTAGCTCCGGTGTTAAACTGCACAAGGTTTATACCGATGAGTGAGAGGCTTAATCGACCGGTCAGCTTGACCGGTCCTTCACATCATGTCAACTGAAGTAGGCGACATGGCTCACCACCATCATCATCAGCACCAGAATCAAAAGATTTCTGACAATTGTATGATCTTCAAATGAGAGTTAACATATTATTCATAAAATTAATACAATAAAAGGTTACATTAAAATGTTTTCTTTAGTATTAAGACGTCTGCATTTTTTATTCTAAAAACTTGAATATTGCAACAATTCTAGAAAGATTATTCGTTATAACGCTGGTGCATAAATCGTCCATGTTCAGGTCTTGCATAGGCTGATATATCAACGCATTCAGGCAACGCAGCATAATACAGGCTATGATAATCTACCACAACGAATTTTATGTCATCATTTGAGAGAAACATTTTACCTTCCTGTTAATGAAGCACTAGATGCTGCTCCGTGAGTGCCGTTCATACCAATATTCTGTCCAATTAGACTCCCACAACGCTTGTTATGAGTTTATAACGCTGACTCAAACGATAAAAAAACAGCAACAAAAAATCAGACTATCTACTAATACACTCTATTACAATTTCAATTTAATTGATTCAATGGTCTTTTTAATTATAGGCTACTTTAAGTATTCTTAATTTATTTTCTTCACACGGCCTACTGCTAATCTGAACAACCGTTAATAACATACGTTGAGTGTGTTTCACGTCGAGCTGAGCGTTGATTTAAAGCAGAATCCAACTTGGAATAGTCTACATTAACGATAATGTATCCAGTTAATTAAATGGCCCACATTGAATATCAGCCGGCATGATAAATATCCTCAATTTCCCACACGTTGGGCTATATAAAATGCCATATTAAACCCATGCAAACTAGACATGGATCTATGTTCATATTCAAAACGCCATATAATTATCTAGTGACAGTTTTGTGCCGTCTCTGTGCCGTTCATATGCAAGGCGCGTGCTCTCTCAACCGATATCACCAGAAGCACGAGACTTCCGTTCTGGGAAAATGGAATGCGTTTATCTCTGTCTTGCAAACTTCGATCACACATAAATACGTTCGCTAAGCTGTTATTGACTGCGTATCATGTATTGGAAATCAATGTAAATGTTATTATTAGCTTGAAATAGATGTATAGTCCCCCAGAAAAACAGAAGATGTTTGCGGACTGTGAGGTAATGACTCGAGCGCGGCTGGAGGGATTAGTTAGAGAGCGCATGACCCAGTAATGTGTGTGTGATTCTGTAGGAAAGGGACAGAGGACAGATTGGACTATTGATCATGAATACAGGGCAAAGTGTTTCAACTCCACTGAAACATGTATTCGGAATAAGTGACTAGTGGCAACATTCTCCAGTAGTGTCCCAGTAGCCAGCCAGCCCAACAGTGGGTGTAACAAGCTGGGGCTCGAGGAGCAGCAGGAGTGATGAGGCCTGGTCTGTTCTTCTGTATATCTAAACACACACTGGGGCCGTGGGGCCTCCCCCAAGTGTGTGTGACAAAGCTGCCGTATGTGTGTGAGAGAGACAGAAAGTGCAATTTACAGTGTGTGTGAGTGTCTGAATGAGTGACAGTAGTCTAGATTGGGCCAGATAGGGTGAAGTGTGTTGCTCTTCGACTCAGAGGAAAGGACAGTGGAGGAGGAGGAGAGAGGATAAAGAGGAGAGGAGGAGGAGAGGAGGAGAGAGGAGAGGAGGACGGGGAGAGAGGAGAGGAGGGGGAGAGAGGAGAGGAGGAGAGAGGATAAAGAGGAGAGGAGGAGGAGAGGGGAGAGGGGGAGGAGAGAGGATAAAGAGGAGAGGAGGAGAGAGGAGAGGAGGGGGAGAGAGGAGAGGAGGGGAGGAGGAGATAGCATAAAGAGGAGAGGAGGAGGAGAGAGGAGAGGAGGAGGAGAGGAGGAGGAGAGGAGGAGGAGAGGAGGAGGAGAGAGGAGAGGAGAGAGGAGAGGAGGAGGAAAGAGGAGATGAGGAGGAAAGAGGAGAGGAGGAGGAGGAGAGGAATAGGAGAGAGGAGAGGAGGAGGAGGAGGAAAGAGGAGAGGAGGAGGAGGAGGAAGGAGGAGGAGAGGAGGAGGAGAGAGGAGGAGGAGGAAAGAGGACTGACGGACTCAGGGATGAAAAGAGCCGCCCGTAGCTCCTCTGTCCAACCTGCCTGGATCTTCCCTCCATCCCTCTCTCACCATTCTCTTCCTATCTCCCTCTCTCTTCCTCTCTCACCATTCTCTTCCTATCTCCCTCTCTCTTCCTCTCTCACCATTCTCTTCCTATCTCCTTCTCTCTTCCTCTCTCACCATTCTCTTCCTATCTCCCTCTCTCTCCATTCTCTTCCTATCTCCCTCTCTCTTCCTCTCTCACCATTCTCTTCCTATCTCCCTCTCTCATTCTCTCTCTATTCTCTCCCCCTCCCTTTTTCTCCCTCCCCTTGTCATTTGCTCTTTCTCTTCCTCTCCCTCCAGCACCTTGTGCCAGCACACCATCCCCTATAAGGACAATCCCCTGCTGGTGTAGTAGAGCTGTAGTCATCACTAGTATGAGACTGGATGACATCATGGATGCAAATAAGTTTACAAAACGCGCATGTTTTTGTGAGTTCTACTAGATGGTACTATGCATGCTAATCAAGACTGATATCCTGTTATTAACAGCAGTAATGAACAGATAAATCACTTAATACCAGCAGAACTCAAACCTATCAGGTAAAACGGGAGAGATTTCTGCTGTGTGAATTGTTGCCACTAAGAGGATTGTCATAGTCCATGTTTTTATTTGCGGACCCTCGTAGTTCCCTCAGGACCCTCGCTAGGTGCCCCTCCCAGGATTACAGTCATCAAACTATTTATTTCCCCGGGGAAACCCGGCACAAATCACTCCAAATCCCAATCAGATTGGATAACGGCAGCTCTACTCCTGGAGTAACCCTGCTCTGATTTCTGCTCATTAAGACAACTTAATGGATCTCTTTCTGGATCCCTTTATGGAGGAATGACATTAGAGGCCTGTCGGGGGTGGGGTTCGAGGGCTGCAGGCCAGCGCTGGGCCTCTGGGTTGAGCAGCAGGAGGTCTGTGCTCCGTCCAGGACCGTCCACATCCCCAGTTCACCCCAGTCCTCACTTCAGGACCAAGCAGCGCAGAAACAAACCAAAACCTCTCCTCATCTGCTCGCAGCGCTCTGATTACCTGTGATTCAGGGTACAGATCGGTGGACTAATACAGGCAGGTTGTTTCCTGTGAGGCTGGGTGCTGCGGCAGTAAAGGCTGGGCTAGTTTGCCGGGGGGACAGTAACACAGTAACTTAGGGGCTAGGGCTGGGGCTGGGGCTAGGGCTGGGGCTAGGGCTGGGGCTGGGGCTAGGGCTAGGGCTGGGGCTGGGGCTGGGGCTAGGGCTGGGGCTGGGGCTAGGACTGGGGCTAGGGCTGGGACTGGGGCTCGTGGTGCTGCAGCCCCAGTGTGTTGATGTCACTGCTGGAGCCCAGCGACCAGCCTCCCTCCAATCACACATACATGATGGCCCTGTTGTCTTGTCAGGAGAGGCCATCCCAGCCAGCCAGCCTCTCCCCCACCCAGCCTCTCTCTCCCACAGCCTCTCTCCCCCTAGCCTCTTTTTCCTCCAGCCCCCCTACCCTTCTCCCTCCACACCGCCCTTCTGCGTGTGCTGGGAGACAGGGAGGGTAGGAGGGGGGGGTTGAGTTCAATGTTTAAGGCACACAGAGAAAGGCTCCAGCCCCATCCTCAGTAACCAGCCCTAGCCTCAGTAACCAGCCCTGGCCTCAGTAACCAGCCCCAGCCTCAGTAAACAGCCCCAGCCTCAGTAACCAGCCCTAGCCTCAGTAACCAGCCCTGGCCTCAGTAACCAGCCCTGGCCTCAGTAACCAGCCCTGGCCTCAGTAACCAGCCCTGGCCTCAGTAACCAGCCCTAGCCTCAGTAACCAGCCCTAGCCTCAGTAACCAGCCGCAGAAAAATGTTGGGCTGTTCATAGGACTGTGTGTGAAATGTGCTGTTGGTGTATGTGTGGCCATGTTATGTTGTGGAAGTCTTGATTCATGTGGGCATGCTGCACGTCTGCCTCTCCCAGCTCTCTGCCTTCATGTGAGCATGCTGCACTCCTGCCTCTCCCAGCTCTCTGCCTTCATGTGAGCCAGGATCATCTGTTAGGAGAAGGTTTACATGCCTCCTTTGCCCCTGCCTTCTCACTCCATCCAGCCTACACACTCACAAACAAGCACACACACATTACACACACTCACAAACAAGCACACACACATTACACACACACTCACAAACAAGCACACACACATTACACACACACACACACTCACAAACAAGCACACACACATTACACACACACACAAACAAGCACACACATTCATAAACAAGCACGCACACACACTCACAAACAAGCACGCACACACACTAACACAAACAGGCACACACTCATATATATATTACACACACATACATATGACCACAAACATGCACGCACACATACATACTCCTCACCCTTCCTTGTGAATAAAATGTGTGTGTATGGTTGTGTGTGTGTATGGTTGTGTGTGTGTGGTTGTGTGTGTACAGCAGGCAGGGTCTCCCTGGTGTGGTCATGTGTGACTGCTCAGTCACGTCCAGAGAAGTTAACATGCAGCAGAGCTCCTCTGGTCCATCACACAGAGGAGACACTGTTTCATCACTACACACGTCCCTTCATGTCAGCTCTGTCTCTCTGTGTGTCTCTCTCTCGCTGTCTCTCTGTGTGTCTCTCTCTCTGTCTCTCTGTGTGTCTCTCTCTGTCTCTCGCTGTCTCTCTGTGTGTCTCTCTCTCTCTCTCTGTCTCTCTGTGTGTCTCTCTCTCTCCCTCTCTCTCTCTCTGTCTCTCTGTGTGTCTCTCTCTCTCGCTGTCTCTCTGTGTGTCTCTCTCTGTCTCTCTGTGTGTGTCTCTCTCTCTCTCTCTGTCTCTCTGTGTGTCTCTCTCTCTCTCTCTCTCGCTGTCTCTCTGTGTGTCTCTCTCTCTCTCTGTCTCTCTGTGTGTCTCTCTCTCTCTCTCTCTCTCTCTCTCTCTCTCTCTCTCTCTCTCACTGTCTCTCTGTGTCTCTCGCTCTCTCGCTGTCTCTCTGTGTGTCTCTCTCTCTCTCTGTCTCTCTCTCTGTGTCGGTCTTTCCTGCAGTCCCTAGTGTGTAGTGTCGGTATCTCCTGCAGTCCCTAGTGTGTAGTGTTGGTCTCTCCTGCAGTGCCTAGTGTGTTGTGTCGGTATCTCCTGCAGTCCCTAGTGTGTAGTGTTGGTCTCTCCTGCAGTCCCTAGTGTGTAGTGTTGGTCTCTCCTGCAGTCCCTAGTGTGTAGTGTTGGTCTCTCCTGCAGTCCCTAGTGTGTAGTGTTGGTCTCTCCTGCAGTCCCTAGTGTGTAGTGTTGGTCTCTCCTGCAGTCCCTAGTGTGTAGTGTTGGTCTCTCCTGCAGTCCCTAGTGTGTAGTGAGCTGTGAGCAGATAGTGACCAGCACCGTAACTCTAATAAATAAATACGTAACATATTTAAATATTGCTCCAAATTGTGAAACATCTCAGAGCTGAGATCTGTGGCTGGACCGCCCAGAGGCCAGACGCTTCTCAACATGCTGCCCTCAGTAGCAGTTAATGTGGAAACACCCTGGTTCCCAGATCTAGCAGGAATTCCTGGTACTGCGACCCTGCAGACACCTCCTGCCTGGAGCCCTGGGCAGCACCTGGGCAGCACCTGGGCAGCACCTGGACGGGGCAAACCTCCACACTGGTACTCTGGTTTGCCTGGCCGCCTGGAGGGGGTGGTGTGTGTACGTGTGTATTTGTGTGAGTGTGTGTATACTTGGGTGTGTGTGTATACTTGTGTGTGTGTGTGTTTGGGCTCCTGAGTAGCAGAGTGGACGGTCTCCTCTAGATCTCTGCTGGGTGTTCACGCTCCAGGCTGTTTTCTTTGAGAGAATATAAAAATATGCAAATGATATTGTTAAAGCTCCACCCCCTGCCTCTCCACATCCCACTCAGGTTCCTGGTGAGGCAGCGTGTGTGTGTGCGCTCAGGTTCCAGAGGTAGTGTGTGTGTGTGTGTGTGAGGGAGAGCTGAGCAGGCAGGCAGTGTGGATGAGCAGGCAGAGCAGAACAGAGCAGGCAGAGCAGAACAGAGCAGAGCAGAACAGAGCAGGCAGAGCAGGCAGAGCAGAGCAGGCAGAGCAGAACAGAGCAGGCAGAGCAGAGCAGAGCAGAGCAGAGCAGAGCAGGCAGAGCAGGCAGAGCAGAACAGAGCAGGCAGAGCAGAGCAGAGCAGGCAGAGCAGAGCAGGCAGAGCAGAACAGAGCCGGCAGAGTAGAACAGAGCCGGCAGAGCAGGCAGAGCAGAGCAGGCAGAGCACAGCAGGCAGAGCAGAGCAGGCAGAGCAGGCAGAGCAGAGCAGGCAGAGCAGGCAGAGCAGGCAGGAGATGGAAGACTGTCTGGTTTTATCATTGTCACACTCACATCCCATCTGCAGAAGTGAGTGTGTGTGAGAGGGAGAGAGATAGAAAAAGAAAGAGAGAAATAAAGAGAGAGAGGGGGAGGGAGAAGGATGGATAGGGAGAGAAGGAGGGAGAGAGAGAGGGAGGGACAGAACATTGGTAAATCCCTCACAGTCCCAGCTAGTCTTTTTAAAGTGATCATGAAGACAGTTCAGATCAAAGGATTTGACAAGACTGAGTACCCGTCAAATATGAGCTACATCCCTTCGTACACACCATCCCTTCATCCCCCTGTACACACCATCACTAGTCCACACAGCTGCTTTGCAAATGTGACACTTCAGATAAACATATCACCAGGGGACTAAACCCCCCCAACTAGTGGAGAAACACTCATTTCACGAAACACTCCTTCCACGAAACACTCCTTCCACGAAACACTCCTTTCACGAAACACTCCTTTCACGAAACACTCCTTTCACGAAACACTCCTTCCACGAAACACTCCTTTCACGAAACACTCCTTCCACGAAACACTCCTTTCACGAAACACTCCTTTCACGAAACACTCCTTTCACGAAACACTCCTTTCACGAAACACTCCTTTCACGAAACACTCCTTCCACGAAACACTCCTTTCATCAAATCCTAGACAGCTAATGTCAGGGAAATGATAACAACTTTCATCCATGTATGATGTTTTAAATGATGATTTCTGAATATTAGCGATAGAAGATTAGATGAGAAGAGTGTGTAGCTTTGATCACATTTTCTGTGTGTCTTGTCTCCCAGCTACAGGAAGCTGGAATCCTGATCACCTGATCACCTGAACATCCTGCTGGTTCAGAAACTCTTAATGTTCCGCGGCGCTCACTTCCACTGTGTGTCAGTGTCTCCTGGAGTATATTTCACCACACTTATCAACGCTTGTGGAATTATGCTAATATGGGTTCTAGTCATGTTAATGGTATGTATAACAGCCCTATTGTAAATGTATTGTCTCTGTAATTCTGTTTCTAACACTACAGTTATTTGTATATACTTTCAGTAATTAAAACAATACTCCTGCTACTGGGTACTGTATGCGTGTCAGGATAATGATTATTATTATTCGCAGGATCAGCAGTTGTCACCAGTGTAAAACCTTGTACACTGTGAATGAATAAATTCAGAGAAACCAGATTCTGTTCTGTGTGTGTTTGTGTGTGTTAGAGAGAGACAGAGAGGGAGGGAGGGAGACTAACCCTGCATATCAGAGGGAGACAGAGACTAACCAGTTGTTATTCAGTACAACAGAGAAACAAGAGAATATTCACACTGACCCTTGAGTTGTCAGCACCTGCCTGGTCGTCGGTCGGCCAACGCTGGACCTGGTCACGAGTCTCCCTGTCCTGTCCTACATCTGTAAAGTTGAACAATGGATTTTGGTGTTTCAAAACCCATCGACACTGTATGACTATGTTTAGCCTGTGTTCTGCTCCTCTCTCTCACCAACCGTCTCTGGAGGAGGGGATCCCTCACTGAATTGCTCCTCCCAAGGTTTCTTCCATTTTTTCTCCTGTTGAGAGTTTTTCTGGGAGTTTTTCCTTGTCTTCCTTGAGGGTTTAGGTTGGTTGAGGGGCAGTTCTATGGGCGTATGTGAAGCCCTCTGTGACATGCTTGCGTGTAAAAAGGGCTATACAAATAAATTTGATTTGACCCTCTCCCCTCCCTCCTCTCCTCTCACTCTCCTCTCTCTCCCCCCTCCTCTCCTCTATCCACTTAAATATGTCCGCTGTATCAATGTGATTGGTTGCTGCAGAGGTCAGGTGGCTATTGATTGGCTGGTCATTAGAGAGAAAGGCAGAGTATCATTGATGTGGAGACACCATTAACATCTGACTCTTTGACATCACCAGTCAGCTACTAGCACCATTGGCTCGCATTATTAGCTAGCAGCATCAGCAGGCATTATCAGCTAGCAGCTAGTCGCATTGGCTAGCAGCAAGGTAAAATATATATATATATATTTGTTATATATTGAAAATATATATCATTTTTTGTTTCGGATGGTTGAAACCAAACCCCCAACAAAAAAAGTTTGGAAAAAAAGTCTCGATTTTTTTTCTTCAACTTTTATCAGTCTTTTTAAATATGAGTATCTGTACTTCTACTTGAGTGAAGGATGTGTGTACTTTTGCCATCTCTGTAGTTCACCCTGAATATATAGTTAACCCTAATATATAGTTCAGTCAGTTTACATAGTTAACCCCAGTTTATAGATCACCCAGAAAATATTGTTAACCCCAGTAGATGTAGTTCACTCCAGTAGTTATTGCCAGTTTAGTTTAGAATATATAGTTACCCACGTACCCTATATAGTTAAGATATATAACTATATACAGAAAATATAGTTACCCCCAGTGTATATAATTAACCCCAATGCATAGCCAGTATATAGCTAACCTTGGGGTTGAGACAGGGTCTGCTAGCAGGGCTAGTCAGGTGGCTGAGCGGTTAAAGAATCGGGCTAGTAATCAGAAGGTCGCTGGTTCGATTCCCGCCGTGCCAAATGACGTTGTGTCCTTGGGCAAGGCACTTCACCCTACTTGCCTCGGGGGAATGTCCCTGTAATTACTGTAAGTCGCTCTGGATAAGAGCGTCTGCTAAATGACTAAATGTAAATGTAACTGCTTACAGGCCAAGGTGCTAGCAAGGTGCTAGCAAGGTGCTTGCAGGGCTAGGTGCTAGCAAGGTGCTAGTAGGGCTAGGTGCTAACAAGGTGCTTGTAGGGCTAGGTGCTAGCAAGGTACTAGTAGGGCTAGGTGCTAACAAGGTGCTTGCAGGGCTAGGTGCTAACAAGGTGCTTGTAGGGCTAGGTGCTAACAAGGTGCTTGCAGGGCTAGGTGCTAGCAAGGTGCTAGTAGGGCTAGGTGCTAACAAGGTGCTTGCAGGGCTAGGTGCTAACAAGGTGCTTGCAGGGCTAGGTGCTAACAAGGTGCTAGTAGGGCTAGGTGCTAACAAGGTGCTTGCAGGGCTAGGTGCTAACAAGGTGCTAGTAGGGCTAGGTGCTAACAAGGTGCTAGTAGGGCTAGGTGCTAACAAGGTGCTTGCAGGGCTAGGTGTTAGCAGCTCAGCAAGGCTTCTTAGCAGAGTGGTTTACAGGACACACTAAGCAGTGTGTTTCTGATATTTCTACGTTTGGCAGATGTCTCTATACAGAACAGCTGGCAGGTATACAAGCCAATAAAACAGGATTGGTTCAGATCGCACCCCAGGCCTGCTGTGTGTGTGTGTGTGTGTGTATGTGTGTGTGATCAGAAAGTGAATGAGGCGTTTCACTGGCTGCAGACTTTCGTTCTCCGTCACTCACTTTTTCATTCCGTCTTTCCTCTCTCCCCCCCCTCCCCTCCTCACTCCCTTCCTCCCTCTCTCCTTCCCTTCCCTCCCCTCCCCTCCTCCCTCTCTCCTTTCCTTCCCTTTCCTCCCCCCTCTCTCCTTCCCTACCTCCCTCCCTCCCTCCCAGCCTCCCTCTCTCCCTCCTCATTTTCCCTGCTCTCTCCCTCTCTCGCCCTCCTCTCTGCTTCTTGTTCTGTTTCTAGAAAGGGAAGCCCTGGCTATAGAAATACTTAGATTGTGAGTTGCTTCTCTCACCCTTCTTTCTCCTCTCCTCTCCTCTCCTCTCCTCTCCTCTCCTCTCCTCTCCTCTCCTCTCCTCTCCTCTCCTCTCCTCTCCCTCCCCTCTTCACCCTCCTCTCCTCTCCCTCCCTCTTCACCCTCCTCTCCTCTCCACCCTTCTCACCTCACCTCTCCCTCCCTCACCCTCCTTCTCTCTCTCTCTACTCCCAGTTTCCCAGGGAGCAGGCAGACTGCAATGCTGGGTTGAGGCTTTGATGTTAGCAGGTACCCCCCCCCCTCCCCCGCAGCGGCGTGCAGACCAGAGTCCTCCACACAGCACAGGTGGTACTGCTCACTCGAATTTAGCTCAAACTTCAACTTGAAATAGTGGGGCCTGTCACAGGCAATCTGCTCTGGAGAGTGAGACTACTGCTCCTACCAGGGAAAGAGGGAGAGAGAGACTACTGCTCCTATCATGGAGAGAGGGAGAGAGACTACTGCTCCTACCAGGGAAAGAGGGAGAGAGAGACTACTGCTCCTATCATGGAGAGAGGGAGAGAGACTACTGCTCCTACCAGGGAGAGAGAGACTACTGCTCCTACCAGGGAGAGAGAGAGAGGAGGAAGGGAGGAGAGTAAGGGGGGTGGAAGGGAGAGTTGGAGGGGGGGGGGGAGAACGGCAGGGGGAGAAGGATCTACATCAGTACATGTTCCTCCTGATCAGTAGAACAAGTCCTACCTTACCTCAATAATAACCTTCCTGTCCTCATACACTGTTACCTGCCCTCATACACCGTTACCTGCCCTCATACACTGTTACCTGTGTCCAGCTTCGTTCAGGCTTACAGGGATAGAGAAGCTATTAAATATCAAAGGAGTGAGACAGTCAGGAGTGAATCAGACAGGAGTGAGATAGGCAGAAGAGTGAGACAGGCAGGAGTGAAACAGACAGGAGTGAAACAGACAGGAGTGAGATAGGCAGGAGTGAGACAGGCAGGAGTGAAACAGACAGGAGTGAGATAGGCAGGAGTGAGACAGGCAGGAGTGAAACAGACAGGAGTGAGACAGGCAGGAGTGAGACAGTCAGGAGTGAGACATACAGGGGTGAAACAGACAGGAGTGAGATAGGCAGGAGTGAGACAGGCAGGAGTGAGACAGGCAGGAGTGAGACAGGTAGGGGTGAAAAGACAAGTGTTGAAAAGTGAAATGTAGACATCCACCCTCGGAATCTACCAGCCTCTCAGCCCCTCCTCCTGAGCTTGAGGAACCTCCCTGGAGACCACCACGACACGAACAGTTTCAGATTCTGACAAATAACCGCGTTAGAGCCGGTATCTGTGTCTGTGGTCTCTGCTGCTAATGGCTTTCTGAGTGGTGTTTAATGGAGACTCACCTGTGGAGGAGCAGAAGAGCTCTCTCTCAGGTGAAACTACTCACTGACTTCATTCATCCCCGAAGAACACACACACGTGCGCATACACACACACATTACATTTCATTTAGAAATTGTCTTAAGTGCAGAGGATTAGTTCAGAGGCGCTTTACTTGGTAATGGTCCTCTGAACATCTTTCTTCAGGAGTGTGTGTGTCCTCAGGGTCTCTTGGTATTTGCTGCAGAGCCAGGACACACACACAGACGCAGGCCCACACACACATGCAGGCGCACACACAGCGACAGACAAAAAACATAAGATTAGGAAGAACGCTAAGACTCAGTTTTTTCTTGGATGGTGTTTGTTTAAAGTTGTTGTTTTAGCCTGGAGCTCCATGGACTTGGAGACGAGGAGTTCTGCTTCTGAAAGAGGAAAACGCCTTCTGCTCACTCTGAATGTTAATGTGTTAACTTCTTCTCAAGCACAGTCATACAGTCTCATGTTAAAACCAAGCAGGGAGCATTGGTGCAGCAGGTCTGGTGGCCAAGCAATCATAGCTTCTAACACTCCCAGACAGAACGACAGGCAGGCAGAGAGACAGACAGGCAGACAGAGAGACAGACAGGCAGACAGAGAGACAGACAGGCAGACAAAGAGACAGACAGGCAGGCAGAGAGACAGACAGGCAGACAGAGAGACAGACAGGCAGGCAGAGAGACAGACAGGCAGACAGAGAGACAGACAGGCAGACAGAGAGACAGAGCGAAAACTTTCAGCTTCATGCTGGATCACAAGTGTAAGTATTTATTGTATATGTGTGTGTTTGTCTTGTGTGTGCTGTGTGTGTTCATTCTGAGGCACTCACCTTTAAAGAGGAACTATGCTGCCCGTTCGAGTCCACCAGTAACCCCCCCCAGGAGAGAGGAAGATGGGGAGGGATTAATGGTCGAGCCCCAACATGGTGCAATTAAATTTCTTCTTGCTAACATTTCTCACTGCCACCACCTCGCCACCCCCTCTCCCTCTCCTCTCCCTCTCCCTCTCTCTCCCTCTCTCTCTCTCTCGGGGGTGCTAGCTAGACTTTGTTTGTTTTAATTAGTCTTCCATATGCAAATGGTATTTTTCTTTAATTGCAGCAGGTTGCAGTGAGGAGGAGAGAGGAGCAGGGGTGAGGAGGTAGGAGGAGATGAGGAGGGAGGAGGAGTGAACAGGAGGGAGAAGCAGCAGGGTGTTTATCGATCGCAGAGCATCTTTGGGGAGAGTGGAGGTGGAGCAGTGAGTCCTGCTGGCTCCTGTCCTGCCAGGAGAGCATGAGCGCAAACAAACAACAGCAGTCAGGGGGAGGGGACAGAGAGAGAGAGAGGGAGAGAGACAGGCAAGTAGGGTGAAGTGCCTTGCCCAAGGACACGTCATTTTTTTTTCACTGCCGGGAATCGAACCGGCAATCTTCTGATTACTAGCCCGATTCCCTAACCGCTCAGCCACCTGACTACCTAGAAGAGGAAGAAGCAACAACCAAACTCATTCAGAGATGACATCATGCATCAAGATGACATCATGCATCAATCTAACTAGAAGTTTCACCCTGCTGATGTTGTCAAGTCCCTGCAGCCATGTGCATGGTCGAACACTAAACACCAAGTCCTGCTTATCTGATACATGGTCGAACACTAAACACCAAACACTAAACACTAAAGACCTGCTTATCTGATGAGCTGATGTTTCTACAGCAGGCTGAAGTCAGGGGCACGATTCTGAGAGGAGTCTGACTGAAAGCTGTGTGTGTGTGACAGTGTGAGTGTGTGTGAGAGAGTGTGTGTGTGTCTGACAGTGTGTGAGAGTGTGTGTGTTATTCCAGTGATAATGAGGCATCCTGAGGTATCTTACAGAGCAGCACTCTCACACACCAGAAAACCCTCAAAGTCTCTTAATCCAGCCTGACAACACTGACGATCCATCACACAACCTCTCTCTCAACCACACACCACACACAGACACACACTCACACACGCACTCACTCACTCCTCTTTCTGAGAGAAGCAGCTGTGAGGCAGCAGAGTGGAAGGAGGAGATAAAAGGAGGAGGGTCAGGAGGAGGGGGAAGAGGAGGGGGGAGAGGCAGCAGGGGGAGGAGGGGGGAGAGGCAGCAGGGGGAGGAGGGGGGAGAGGCAGCAGGGGGGAGGAGGGGGGAGAGGCAGCAGGGGGAGGAGGGGGGAGAGGCAGCAGGGGGGAGGAGGGGGGGGGGGATTGGGGGGGAACAGCTCAGCTTCAGCACCACTGTGGTCTATGAGCTGTAATAAGTGCTACTAGGAAAGCAGGCAGACTGTGAATGCATGAGTTAATAGGCTTATCAATATCACTGCCCCATCATTAATACACAAGTATATCTGTTGATAATTACAATTGGGGAACAAAATTGTGTATTCCATTAAATTAATGTGTTGCTTAGATGTATTCTTAAGGCGTCAGAATTTTAGCTTTATTCATTCAGCTGCAACCCTGGCAGTATGAAATGGTCTTGGAAGCAAAAAAGAACAAATATGAAACGTATATCAAAGGAGTAAATATGCTTCCAAATCATGTCAACCAGGACAGTGCTGTGCTTGAGGAGGATGTTGGTTAACAGAGGCTTTACACCAGGGAGAAACCTGACCTCCTCAACCTCAAACCCCAAATACTGCTTATCTAGGTGTCTGTATAGTGTGAGTGAGTAGAGATAAGAGTGTGTGTGTGTGTATAAGAGTGTGTGTGTGTGTATAAGTGAGTGTGTGTGAAGGGGACTCCCATGATAAAGAGGGAAGTTCCTGACTGTGTTCACTGTGTCCAATTAGGAGGCTCCTGGTGTGGTGTGTTGTTGTGTGTGAGTGTTAATACACAGCTGGTGTGTGTGTGTTGTTCCTGGTGTGTGTTGTTCTGTGTGAGTGTTAATACACAGCTGGTAATCCCTTAAAGTCCTCCTCTTCCTCGGACACTGACAGAGAAAGCTTGTTATGAGTCTGTGCGATTGGTCTGAGTGTGAGATTGTTTAGATGTGTGTGTGCATGGGTGTGTGTACGTGAGTGTGTGTTTGTGTATGTGTTAGAGTGTTTGTGTGTGAGTTTGTTTGTGTGTGTCTGTGAGGCCTGTGAGAGAGAAGTTGCCAGCTGGCCCAAGCATGACAGAACATGAACATTCCTGGCAGTAAACTGAAGGGATGATGGAGGGAGGGGGAGGGAGGATAGAGGGAGGGATGAGAGGAGGGATGAGAGGGGGAGGGATGAGAGGGATGATGGAGGGAGGGAGGGGATGATGGAGGGAGGGATGATGGAGGGATGATAGAGGGAGGGATGAGAGGGAGGGATGAGAGGGGGAGGGATGATGGAGGGAGGGATGAGAGGGATGATGGAGGGAGGGATGATGGAGGGATGAGAGGGGATGATGGAGGGAGGGATGATGGAGGGATGAGAGGGGGGAGGTATGAGAGGGGGTATGAGAGGGATGATGGAGGGATGAGAGGGAGGGATGAGAGGGGGGTATGAGAGGGATGATGGAGGGAGGGATGAGGGGGGAGGGATGATGGAGGGAGGGATGAGAGGATGATGGAGGGAGGGATGATGGAGGGATGAGGGAGGGAGGGATGAGGGGGGGAGGGATGAGAGGGAGGGATGAGAGGGAGGGATGAAAGGGAGGGATGATAGAGGGAAGGATGAGAGGGAGGGATGAGAGGGAGGGATGATGGAGGGAGGGATGAAAGGGAGGGATGATAGAGGGACGGATGAGAGGGACGGATGAGAGGGGGGATGATGGAGGGATGATGGAGGGAGGGATGAGAGGGATGATGGAGGGAGGGATGATGGAGGGATGATGGAGGGAGGGATGATGGAGGGATGGATGATGGAGGGAGGGATGAGAGGGATGATGGAGGGAGGGATGATGGAGGGAGGGATGATGGAGGGAGGGATGAGAGGGGGGGATGAGAGGGATGATGGAGGGGAGGGATGATGGGGGGAGGGATGAGAGGGATGAGAGGAGGATGAGAGGGGGAGGATGATGGAGGGATGAGAGGGGGAGGGATGATGGAGGGATGAGAGGGAGGGATGAGAGGGAGGATGAGAGGGGGGATGAGAGGGGGGGATGAGAGGGATGATGGAGGGAGGGATGAGGGGGAGGGATGAGAGAGGTATCTTCAGTCCAACCCACATGATCTCCCCTCTCTGAATGTTTAAGGTTAGTCATTAATATCGGTGTGTGTGTGTGTGTAAGAGAGTGAGAGTATGTGACTGTGTGACTGTGTGTGTGTGTGCTGACCAGATGGTCTGAGAAGGGAGTGACAAGTGGCTGTCTGGGGACTCCAGTAGTGTGACATGGCAGAACCCTGTTGGTATGGCTGCCCCCTTCCTTCCCTCCGCCCACTGTGGTCTGGCTATCTGAGGGTAAGTGATGCTGGCTGAGTACCTACAGTATAGAGAGATATACATCCTTGGAAGGACTAGAACCTAAAATAGAATAGTCACCTAGTCTCTCCTCCCCCTTCTCTCT